>NW_008824359.1:1017437-1017678 GCF_000699105.1 Pygoscelis adeliae | reverse complement strand
AGGAACCGGCTGCCCCCCCCCACTGCCACTCAAGGCAGCCCCCGGGAGCGCTGCCACCAGGAGCGCTGCCACCAGGATGGGCAAACAGGGCGTGGTGCATCAGCTAGGGCGTGGCGCAGCAGTTTGTGCAGAAGGGCACACAGGGAGGGCGCCTCTTTGAAGGAGAGGCATTCCACGGGCCGGGTGGGGGACTCAGTGTGCACATAACCCAGCAACTGGGCACAGGTCAAGGGCACTCATC
>NW_008824359.1:998050-1016161 GCF_000699105.1 Pygoscelis adeliae | reverse complement strand
GAAAAGCTGCACATGAGCCAGCAATGTGCGCTGGCAGGCCAGATGACCAATTGTATCCTGGGCTGCATCAAAAGCAGCGTGGCCAGCAGGTCGAGGGAGGTGATTCTGCCCCTCTACTCTGCTCTGGTGAGACCCCACCTGGAGTCTTGTGTCCAGCTCTGGAGCCCTCAGCATAAGAAAGACATGGACCTGTTGGAGCGGGTCCAGAGGAGGGCCACGAAAATGATCAGGGGGATGGAACACCTCTCCTATGAGGAACGGCTGAGAGATTTGGGGTTGTTCAGCCTAGAGAAGAGAAGGCTTTGGGGAGAACTTATTGCAGCCTATCAGTACTTAAAGGGAGCTTATAAAAAAGATGGCGTCAGACTTTTTAGGAGGGTCTGTTGTGACAGGAGAAGGGGGAATGGCTTTAAACTAAAGGGAGGTAGACTGAGACTAGATATAAGGGAGAAATTTTTTATGCTGAGTGTGGTGAAGCACTGGCACAGGTTGCCCAGAGAGGTGGTGGATGCCCCATCCCTGGAAACATTCAAGGTCAGGTTGGACGGGGCTCTAAGCAACCTGATCTAGTTGAAGACGTCCCCACCCACGGCAGGGGGGTTGGACTAAATGACCTTTAGAGGTCCTTTCCAACCCAAACTATTCTATGATTCTATAAGTTAGGAGGGGACACAGCCGGGACAGCTGACCCCAACTGAGCAGAGGGATATTCCACGCCATATGACATCATGCTCAGCAGTAAACTAGGGGGAAGGCTGGCCGGGAGGCTGCTGCTCAGGGACTGTCTGGGCATCGGTCGGTTGGTGGTGAGCAATTTTTTTCATTTGCATCCCTTGTCTTTCTTGGGTTTTATTTCTCCCTTCTTTGTTATTCTCCTTTTCATTATTATTACTATTATTATTATTTATTATATTTTATACAATTTTATTTCTATTATTAAACTATCTTTATCTCAACCCATGAATTTTCTCACTTTTACCTTTTAGATTCTCTCCCCCATCCCACCGGGGCGGTGGGAGAGTGAGCGAGTGCCTCTGTGGTGCTTAGTTGCCAGCTGGGGTTAAACCACAACAGCATAAGATTCTGCTTTCAGATTATGTTATCGAAATGTTGGTAACGAAATGACAGCTGGGTGTTTAAGACAGCACTGGTGTAGCACTTGATTCATCTGCCAAAACACATACCTCCAGTGCCATTTGAGACATCTTCTGCCATGTAGGGCTCAGACCTACATGAAGCTTGTAGATATGGCACAGGAAATACAGGAGTCCTATAGCCACCTGGACTGGCATCTGAAGACCAACAGAGACAGCCTATAATATCTTCCATGGTACTAGACACATATCTTTCGGCAACCGAATCAAGCCTTAGGCATTATATTTAATGGAGTTTGCAGAATTATTCAGACCAGTCCCAAAGTCCAGTCATGTATGGTCAGCTGAAATACTACCAGCTTAGCTTTGATGCCTGACTTTTGGACATGCAAAGTTAATTGAGAATGATGTTCCCAATTTTGTTTCAGATGGAGGATGACCATGTGTTAAAGAGGATCTTGGCTACATACCATGGCTAATGTGTAGCATAAGCTTCCATAGGGAAGTGTATGTCGGCCACAATAATGGACTGAACTAGATAACAGATTAATAAATAAGCAACTGCAGTTTGGTTGATCAGGGTCTTCCAGCCTCTGACACTGCTATATGCTAGCTGTGTACACTTTGCACCCTGCTTCATATTTTATAAGGCAACTGTCACCCTAGTCTCTGTATCAAGCTGTGGGTATCACTAGCTGCTCTTTAATTAAGTTGCAGTAAGAACAACCTAGAGAAAAAGACAGAGTTTAAAATTGAGAGTAGAAATGTTAACAGTATTAAATTCAGTCAAGTAGACAAAGCTGAGTAGATAGAGCAAATCAGTTTAAAATGATCCACAAATGATTAACACAATTTTTGTTTGAATCAGGCCCTGTGTTGTGTTTAAAGCCACATCTGCAATCTGTACAGTATTTAGCTACACACAAAACAAGATGTCTTCTGCTCTGACTAGAGCTACTTGTGATCTTGAAGGCTTTTATAGAAAACACTGGAAAAGCACTAATGCTTATTTTCAAAACGTGTCACCTAGAAGTAGATATTTCAGTATCAATAATTACATCTTATAATTTAATAAATAGCAACTCTTCTAGATGACTTCTAATTATAGTATAAAATGTAAATTCTATTTCTGTTTACTTGAATCACTTAGGACTAAAGGGTTACATTAGTACCTTATTCTACAAATCATCCCACTGATTACTTGTAGATATGTATTCCACTGAGTATGCTCATCAACATTGTTACTGAATCAGAGAAAATAGGATTAGAAGGGACTTAGAGGTCATTTAGTCCATTTTCTTGTCTCAAGCCACGATCAGCTATACTTAGAACAGCCCTGACAGGTGAGGGAGATTTTACTCTCTGCAAAATCTCTTTCAGCATTGTTTATTTTTATAGTTAGAAAATATTTCCTTCATGTTTAAACTAATTCTCCTTTACTTCAGTTTAAGTCTACTGCTCCTTATTGTACAATGGACATAGGGAAGCTCATTTGTCTCTTTTCCTCTACCCATGTCTTGTTTAGGTTGTTGAAGACAAGTTATCATCTCTCCTTTAAGATATTTTTTTCTAAAAAAAGCAAACTGAGTGCCTTCAACAGGTTGAGTTTTCTGGCCAGACTCTAAGTGCATTAGTAGGTCTGAATTGCTCTGAGCAGCCTCATCAGGTCTCCAACCCTTGGCCCAGGAACACCCAGGAGTGTCGACCCCAGTCCTTGCTTGGCATGGTATAGGCAGGTCTGTTTCCTGACCTGTCCCCTGCTCATCCTGACTTGTTCACTTGACTTCCCAGATTGACCTCAGACATTTTGCACCTGTCTGATGCTCACCAAACTGTCAGTGGAGACTGTTACTGCCCAGACCTGATCCTGCTTGCGTATTGCAGGACTGCACCCATGTCAGTCAGGCCACCATGCTATCTGTGCTACGGTCCCCAGCTTGGCTTCCCTTGTTGTGCAGTCCTGTTCCTGCTACTCTCTGATAGAAATATTTTGTTTCCCTCCTATTGGAACCATCCTGAATTTTTGGGTTTTCTTCATCTTTTTTGCTGATTTGTCAAGATCATTTTGTATTCTAGTCCTTCCCTCAAATCTTAGTGCAACCCCTCCTAGCTTGGTACTGATTAGTAATTAAATAAGTACACACTTCATGCTTTTGAAATAATTAAAGGAAATATCGAGTGGTGGCAGACTGAAGATAGACCCTGTGAAATTCCACTTACGGCATCCTTCCAACTTGGCAGTGAACCTTAATAGCTACTCCCTCAGTATGATATTCTTCCCTTCCAGCAGTGCCATATTTCCTTAGCTTGTTTAAGAGAGACCTGCTGAAGTTTAACCACATGATCTCTGTTTCTTCTCTCTTTTTTCAGGAAAGCTCTTAACTTCTCACAGAAGGAAGCTGAATAGGTATGACATGATTTGTTCTCAGCTGTTCTTCATCTCCTTATAAGCATGTACCAGCTGTATACAAGTAATTCAATTATTTATTCCAGTATTTTCACAGGAACTGAAGGTCAGCTGCTAGGTTACTCCTTACACCCATTAAAAATAGACAATACATTTTCCTTTTCCGGGCTTCTGAAGCCTCACTAGTCCTTATGAGTTCGCAAAGTTGCTGACCCTGAGACTGTTTGAGTCAGTACCACAAAGTGAATTTCATGAAGCTCAGACAGTTCAAACTTCTCTAGCTGCTCTCCAATTGGCTCTTCTAACTGCTCTTCTGGCCTGAGATTTTACCCCTCGTCATTGACGGTGATGTAATGAGCTGTCTGATGAACACAGTTATTGTCAGTGAAGGCTGAAGCAAAAAAATGCATCTCTGCATCACCTGTCAATAACTCTCTCTCCTTGTTAAGCACCAGATCAACTTTTTGCTTGATCTCTTTCTTCCTTAGTAACATATTGCACTTACAGAGGATTCTTGTTTTCTTGTCATCCTTGCTAGAACACTTGCTACATTTTTCCTTTTTAAATGTAGGTTTCTAAATCTGTTTTTAGGCATCTAATAGGAGCAGATTGCTTTTTCAAGGGTGCTAACCAGTTTATTTGAGTATCTGAAGATTCTGTTCAGGTGCTTAAATGCAGATTTACATCTCCAACTTTAAACTTTGAAGTCTGAAATTGTTGGCTTATGTAAAGAAGTATCATATCCACTTAACTGCTTTCAGCAACAGAATAGGAGAGGGGGAAAAAAAGACAAATACTACATCCAATTTATCAGACCTTCAATCTTTTTAAATGTTGTTGTTTCCTTAATTTATTTAAAAGGAATAAGCTCTTTCTTTTAATGCTTTTGCTAATTCTTCCAATAAAATACTAATTTCTTTTCCTTTCACACATGTAACAGAAGCTTATTTCTTGATTTAAAATTGAAGCAATTACTTACTGCATTATTTCTTTAATAGAAAAGCCTTAAATTACCTCCCAATTTAGAGTGCTTCAGTGGTTTCTACAAAGTGGTTATCAATGGTGTCTAGCTTCATTTCCACTGCAAAATAGAAGAATCTTGTTAATATTAACTCATCCTCCTCTTTCAGGCATTTTGAACAGCTTTAAATGATTTTTTCCCCCTTTAAAATAGAGAGAGAAAGAATTATCTTATGCTTAGGGCTACAAAATAGGTTTCCAACAGAAGTAACTCCACATGGCTCCTGTTTGGGAGTGCTTCATGACCAGAAAAAAAATAATTGTGGCTTGTCCACACAAACATTATTTCTCTGAGCTTCCTAAATGCAAGGGTACTCTGTTATAAGAGTTACTTAAGAAAATTACTGATTTCATGGACTGCAAACTCTACTGTGCATACATTATCTTATTCATCTGTGAAGACATATTGGGATTCATTGCATGCATAGAGATTCTCTTTTTGTGCCAGAGTACGACCATGCTAAATGATGATGCCTTATTTCAGCTGACGTTTATACCACTTATACAAGGAAATCTTGTAAGTATTTTTATATTTGCTACTGTTATATGTAATTTATTCTACTGGATCCAACTTTTTCCATTGATAGATAATGCCAGCTTGTTTTATTCATCCTCTATACCAATCAGACTGCACTGCTGTGCCACATCATGCCAGAGAGTTTCATGGGGATTGTAGAGGTATCTGTGACACAAAGTCTGGATACAATCACCAAAAGTTTTGCAATGTTATAAAGGATATATATTTTTTCTCCTCTCAATTCATGCTTCATAGGTAAAGAGCAATTCTGATTTGTGTTCCAAACATACTGACAGAAACAGGCACTCAGGCTGTTTAACTTCAGTCTGAAACATTAAGTAAAGTCATAAGCAATGGATAAGAGGACCCTATAATGAATTGCACTGGGCTCAGTTCCACATCCACTTCTGATTCCTGCACAAGGTAATCATCATGTGCAACTTCGTTCTTTCTATTATTCTGGGGGGAAAAAGAAAAAAAGGAAAAAAAAGGAGGTGTAAGTAAGAAAAAGCCTAAAAATGAAATAAAATCTAACATCATGGCTAGCCTAGATATGCATAGTAAAACTGATATATATTGGAAATAAGCAAGGAATTAAAGTCTCTCATATACAATGCACTAAAAATAACCAAGCATTTAATTGCACGAGCAAGACAGAAATTATTCATTAAAAAGATTTTTGAGGATTTGAAATGCTATTTCTCAAATAGTAATCATTATACTAAAAGAACAATTCTTGTTCTATGTATTGATATCTCAAGAATCAAATTTTTCCATTCTGGGTTTTAGGGTTGGTTTTTTTTTCAGTGGAAGGGAGGAGCTGCAAAAGTGAAGTTTTAAATTTTTCAGTTTTAAAAATATTGCTTGAAGAGTTGTTGATAGTGCCCATTTCTGGCATTGTCCAGTGGGACTTTTCTACACCTGCAGAAAAAGGTGTGGTATTGCTCCTATTTCAGTCATACTAATTTTTCATAATGGAAGACAGCCACAACTCGGTGCTCCTCAGCAATCTAAAATAGCAAAACTCAGGGAGAGGAAGTGAGCAGCTATTGGAACAACTGATGTGGCCTATTTCTTACCACTGTTGGGGGTGGGCCAATAGCCTCAGACTTAGAAGGTGCATCTATTTTTTTCTACAGTTATTCATCATTTCACCTGCACTCCCAGTAAAAGCACTCAACCTCTGAGTCTACATGTTGGTTCTGCTTTACTTAATCTGACATGTACCAGATCTATTTGAAGCTCAGGGGATAACTGATTTTATAGGGAAGGGACTTTTGTCAAGGCCCGAGGGTGAACTTCAGTCAGTGTGAATAAGAGAATCTGTAATCACTTTAATATCACATTATTACTATGATTATCATTAAATGCATCAAACGTTTCCAGAAGCTTCAATTTCTATCTTTTCAATGGCAATGGGGACAAAATATGTAGGTGAAGAAGTGTTATTATGCAGGACATGTATGACAATTCGTAGGCACTCCATATCCTTCAGCAGAACTCACTAGATGAAATGTTTTTGACTTATGACTATTCCAGAATACGCCTCTAATAGATAGATCCCAGCTTGTATGGCTTTTTGAACAGGAAGTTGTCTGGAAATCAATGTTTATCTGTGATGAAAAAATAATCACTATCAATAACAACTTGGTTCCACCCACAAGCTTTCTGGTAGTTTACTCAGCCTGCGGAGCAGCCAGTCTTCAGGAATTCATAAGGTGCATGTTATAATCTTCCTGCAGAGAAGACACAACATCCCACATATCTGAGTACTGAAGAAATGAGGCAAGGGAGGAGGGAGAAATCCAAGCGAGCTTCACAGTCAGAGTATGGCAATTTCTCTCAGGAGTCCTGAAACTTTAGTGTGTGTACCATGGTCTTGAGTAACCTGGAGTCATTTCTGTCCTTCCCCACCACAGCAGTCCCAAATGGCTTGTTTCTTTCCAGAGTCAAGGAATTGAGTTATCCACCTATCTGTGTATAAACTGCACATCCAACCCCAGTGTTATCCACCATGAAGTATCTGTGACTTGGGAACTGCACTTACATGTCAAAAGTTGCATCTAGCACAACATCCATGTACTGGGTATCCATGCTCCTCTGCCCAAGCTTCCAATGACATCATTTAATAATGCTGGACATAGAGGCAGGTCTACCCGTCATGTTGCATTATACTACTCTTTGTATGCACTCTTTTTTCACCCAGTTGCTTGTCCTTGAAAGCCCCTAGACACAGTACTCCAGATGTGATGTTGCAAGGGCCAGGTAGAGGGGAGCAATCATTTCCCTTGACTTGCTGGCTATGCCCTTATTACAGCCAACATCAAGCCAAGAAATATGCCTATTTCAAGGCATAAGTTATTGACTGCTTCTGTCTTATTCATCAGTTATCCTACCAGATATCGTTAAATGCATGTATTTCCCCAGAACCATTGGTCCTCAGCCTGGCTTAAGGGGTTCTTCAGTTGAACTGCAGCTGATATTGCATACCAGCTTTTAGATTTCTCCCTGGGTATATCCCTTAACACTAAACTTAAGTGTCTAGGCCATTATGTCCCAGCATCAGCAGCTATATGTATTCTACCAATTATAGTAGTTTCTTACCCACATGCTGGAGAACTGGAAGTAAGAAAGCAGGTGGTATTTTCTGACAATTTGGAAGGTAAACAAATCCTTGCAAAAGTGAAGAGGTAAGCATTTCCGATTTCTCCTCTGCCCCATCTCTTGGGAGCAGTGCCACTTTTCAGAGCAGGAGCATGTATACTCCTGAAACCCAGAACCCTTCTAAAAAGACAAATTTCCTCAGCAGCTGATCTACAGATGAAGAAAGAACCTGTCAGAGATAAAACAGAGTTGGAATTGTTCTCCATATATGCAGCTCCAAGGATTCAGGCCTCTGAGTATCTCAACACCTTTTCCATGTGTATCTTAACATCATTTCACTTGCTGCATCTCATACCATCACTTTGCTTATCTTCCCTGACAACACAGATGTGTTAACGTTTTGCTACTTCTTGTCCTCCATCCCCTTTAACAGAAGGAATGTGCATTTAACACTGTACAGTGCAAGATGATACATTGATTCAGTAACAAAGTGTCCATCAAAGTTTGCTGCTGTGTTTCTGAAATTTTGGATGCTGCTACAGCCAGCCATGAAGGTGGCCAGCCAGACTTTCCTCGCTCCCTCAGGAGTCCAGTGTCCAGACCATACAACTTAATGGGAGAGTGGCTGCAGCATTTCAGATGTCTTCTGGGTACATCTGTCTCTGCACCGATTGTAGAGTGGACTGCATCAAATAATACAGTCAGATGAGTGTGGTGTTTAAAGCTTGATGATATAAATATTACATTAACAGCTGACGCAGGGCTTTTCTGCAGAGCTGGAAAGGAGTACTGATCAGCTATAAGTACTTTTCTAGTTTTCTGGCAGAGGTGCACTGAATTGGGAATAGGTGTTTTTCTAAACTTTAAGTGGAAAGTACAGGTCCTAAAAATTCATTTATTGTTTGTCCTCTTTGAAAAGAGGGAAATAGATTTTAAACGCAATGCCATTGATTCTTCATTATAGTGTAGGATTATGAGATCCTAGCCATGAAAAGCTAAGGCTCATTTTAGCATGTATTGGATTTATAATCAATAAAATAATTACTTGATTCAATCTTAGGTACTAGGTCAATTAATTATATTTAAAAATTATTTCTGGCTTCGAGGATTGTTTTACCTATATTGCATAGCAAAGTAATGATATAATTAGGAAGAAATTAATCACTCTGGCAAGGTAGTTTTCCATTTGCATTGAACAAATAAAAAGTAGAATGAATGTGTATTTCAGCCAGGATCACTTATACATATTTTTGCATACCTAGCTAAACTAATCAAGACTAATCACCATTATGCCCATGTCACAGGGAAAAATTCACATTGTCTAAATCAGATCAGGATCGAAGCAGTTTATTGAATTACTAATGGCATGTAATTAATTGGCAATCAGTGAACTATACATTCTGGATCAATATCAGTAATGCAACACATAAACCATAACACTACACACCTACAAAATGTTAATATATGTGGACTAATTTCTAAACATTCTTTTATAACTGATTCCAAAATTTAAAATAACAAACATATGCATACATTCATTTACAGAGCTATGTAAACAGACACCCCACACACACCTCACAGGCTATGTGGGTTACCAACATCCCTCTCTTTGGGGGGTGCAGTCCCTACTTGCATCCCCCTCCCATAGGAGATGTGGGTGATCCAGCTGTACATGTGCCCGTGCTGCTCCCTGCAAACCCCCATGCCCACACAGGACAGAAACCCCCTGCGAGGCCACAGACACACACTCAGGGGTCCCTGCTTACTGCCCCTGACTGTCCCTCGTTGGCTGGGTGCCATTTCCCCCAGCGTCCCAGGGGAGGATGCTCAACCCAGCCCGGGCAGGGTGGTGGTGTCACAGAGTGACTTCTGGCAGCAGCAAACCAGGTTTAAACTGCTGCCCTGTTTTGGTGTCTCTTACTTTCATCCTAAAGACTGTAGCATCAGCTCCAGGTAGATTCTTACTATTTCCATTTACACATTACTAGACTGGTATATGCAGTTGTGTTTAAATTCATGCATTTCTGTGCCATTGATGGAATGAGTGTTCATTCTGTCCTTTTTTTAATTTCTTTTTACAAGACCAAAATTTCATACACTGTGTTCAAAGAGTCAATCCCTTGTTCTGAAATTGCTCATAGCTGTTTTTTTTGGTTTTGGTTTGGTTTTTTTTAAGATCTTTCTGTCTGCCTTATAAGTGTTCCTTACTAAACCAAGCAACAGCTGCCTCAGCTTTGTTCAGGGTTGGCAAACTGTTTTCTGGTCTCAGCACCGATCTGCATGGTGTGGTTTTATGTCTGCAGACTGGCTTCAGGCTCACATAACCAGTGCCATTGGACAGCCTGCTGATGGCACTGAATGGTAGAAATAGGAAAATTGTGTGGCAAGAAGTGAGGAGCCTGAAGACATTTGGCTTGCCTAACATCTTGAAACACACATTCACCTTAACCTGAAGTTTTCAGAAAAAAATATGAATCTGAAAAGTTTGCACAGATGTTAGGATTCCCCCTTCATCAGATTACACTGAGATAACAAAATAAGACAGAGGAAACCTCGTAAAACTAGGAATGTGGGAATTAAGGAAAATTTTCCTATAGTTTTGCATCTCATGTTATTGAGTTTGATGTTTAAGAATGTATGTGCTTTGAATGAAGATTTCCACATTTGCAGGCACTTCTGTATTGGCTGTATTTTGAGACGATTGCCCGCTGTCTAAGAAGTAACTGTATTCTGAAGCATTTTTCTGAGTGGTAGCATGTGAGAGATTTCTCTGCTCTACCTAGCTGCTATATTTAATTAAACTTGGAGAAATTTCATAAGTCTGAGATGTTTACTTTCCTTGTAGAAGTCAATCAACAGGATTAAACTTTATAAAGGAGTTGGAGGGATAGACAGGCAGACACATACGCACAAACTGTGTGATGATTTTTAAGATGTTAGATTAAAAAAGGAGATAAAGGGGGAAATGCTTTGAGGATTTTGCAAATAGACACATTTTCTTCTCATCATTGAAGAAACAAAACAAAAACAAATCCACATATAAAATTGGAATGAAAAAAATGAGGTTTCTTATCCTGCTTGGTATTTTTATCAGAAACAGATACATCAGCTCTATCTTTCGATGATGTTCAGAGCACAAAATATCGGAGGATTTAAAGCATTCTAACTTTTATTTAAAACAGTCCTGCAGGGACTTCTACTACTGTCAGCATTTTCATTACAGGCAATCTCCCATCATGTTGAAAAAATCCTCTGTAATCCGAAAGAAATAAAATTAAGGTAGTTCTGTAATATGTAAATAGAGGTTTTGATTAATTAACCCAAAACTGCATAAAAATTAATGAAGAATATGAATATGGAGTTAAAATTATCCTATAGAACATAATATAGTATTATATCACTACTACAGGTAAAAATATCATTATTAAAACTCTACAAGTTTTATATACACTGAGTTCTTTTTCTTTGGAATTTCATAGTAGTAGGAGAGAACATCCAGAAAACACAGCTGTTTTTAATAAAACATCTGCTTTCTCAAAGTCTTTTTTTATTTCCTCCCTTATCTCCCCTAAGTTGGCAGCAATATTATTCTTAAGGACCAAGATTCTTCAAGGTTGTAACAACCTTCCCACTGAGTCAGTGGATATTAAGCAGCAGCTTGTAGGGTCTGCCTGTGGTTCAAAAAAGAAGCTCCAATCACCGGCCCATCTGAAATAATCAAGCAAATAGTTCAGTGTTGCATCCTTACATTATGCAGTGGTACTACTTAGCGATCATTGGAAAAGTACTCTTTTCTCTTCTGTAGAGACATATAAGTTGATTGCTTAGCATGGACAACATTATATTTATTTTTTTTTTCTATTTTTTTTCCAGACAAGCTGTATTGAATGCTCTTTAGGAGGCAGAAGCTTTCAGCTGTTTACTTCAAAAAATTAGGTTATTTTTTCCACTAAGACTGTTGTTGTCATCAGCTAAAAGTGTATAGTAGTGCATTCTTTCCATTTGTTTCTACATATTTCAAGGTATATTGCAACACAATTGGCTTGTACATTTTCTTCCTCAGCAGCTAATTGACCTTCCTTTTGCTGAGACATCAGAAATAATTTTAAACTCTTCACTTTGTGCAATTGCCAGTGAACCCAAAATGAAATAATGCCAGTGAAATGTCAGAAATGGGTAGTGTCAAACTATCAATCAGATGCTAATCCTGACAACATTAATTCTAGCTAAGCTCAAAGGATCAGTCAGGAAGAGGATTTCAGTGTTACAGCCCTTCAAATTAAGAAAAAAAAAATTCACAGGCATTTAATGCTTTGTGTTAATTTTGCAGTTAATAATAACAATATTATAATTTATATAGAGAGAAATGTCAAAGTAGGACAACCTTATCCATCATGCCCTATGCAACTTAAAGTCTGACAGAGATCATCAGATAACCAAGTTCCTAAATAATGTGCTGAACAGACAATCTCTTTAATACCATGAAGAATAAGCTTACAGAAAAAGATAGACAAACCACGCTATCAGCCAGTTATTCTGAATTCTGCTGGGCAGCCTGATAACTAGACTTTTTTTTATTTTTCTGTAACTTCTAGTAGTAAGAAGAAAGGAAAGCGGCTCAACAACTTTAAAGCTGAAGGCAGAGGTGAAAACTGGTTTGTATTATGTCAGGAACAGCTATACAGACCACAGTTACATATGTATGGTACAAAGGAATAAAGGACAGAGGATGGGTCTAGGCTGCTTTGGTCACTGGTAAGCATCTCTCACCTTCACATTCAAAAATCATAAGGCCCTAGGCTGATTTGCTAAACAAGCCACGCTGTCCTGTTTTACTCTTTCTGCTCTGATCATTCTTCTTGCTCTTCACATTTCTTTCACTGAGTTCATATTTCTTGATAATGAGTTATACACAGTCAGACACAGAAAGTCTTAGCTCTGCTCTGCTTGAACACTTGCCTATCATCACTAAATATCCCTTGACTGATACGTTATAAGATTGCACTTGCACTGTCGGCTCTTACATCAGATTGGTGGTGCACATCGACCAGACCATCAACTAAAAGTATCATCTTCACCCAACAAATATTGGTCATGCTGGTAATTTTTGCTAGTCATCACTAAATTTATCATACTGTCTTACATTATTAATTGTCTTATGACATACCTTACTTCAGTCCTTTGGGTCTTTGTATGGTCTCCATGTTTTATTTC
Source organism: Pygoscelis adeliae (assembly GCF_000699105.1). Taxonomy (NCBI): domain Eukaryota; kingdom Metazoa; phylum Chordata; class Aves; order Sphenisciformes; family Spheniscidae; genus Pygoscelis; species Pygoscelis adeliae. The sequence goes on along the minus strand of NW_008824359.1, from coordinate 1,003,305 downwards.
TCATCGTCTGCACTGTTTATGCCTTCAAATGATGTTGTATGCTCCTTTTATGAATACATTCTTATGGCAAAGTCATTAAAACAGATACCAGCTAAGTTTGATCCCAAGACTGTTTTTTGAGAAAAAAACCACGTCACCTCTTTCTATTCCTAAACAACCTCTTATCATTTCCCCTTTAATCAGTTCCTAGTCCACCTTTCAATTTCTACTACTCTAATCCAGTTTAGCAAGTAGTCTATTACACAGCATCAATTTCCTATGCTTCACTGAAAATATAATAGATATTTTTCAATTTCTTTGTCAAGAAAATCAATTATTTTAACAAGCAAAAGTTATCATGTCAGTCTGTCATGTTCTTCTGCATTGCTTTTTTTCCCTTTCTATATAACTCCATGGTTCTAACTATTGTTTCCCATGAAACTTGCTAGTTTTGCATATGGCTGAGGGTAGGTTAGCAGGTTAGTGCCTACCTCAATTCCTGCCAACTGCCATTTGTAAATATTTATCATATATGCAGTTCTCAAATCAAGCTTTTATATCCTCAGCATGATGGATATTGATACAAATTTACAATTAATCCAGTGTACCACTTAGTTCAGTATTCTGCAATGGTGTTTATCTGTTTTACAATTTGCACTTGAGATTTAGTTTACCTTGGATGTAGTAATTCAGATTATAATTTTCTTCTTAACATATTTGTCTCAATTATACAACCTCTGTGTGTCTTCCTTTGTTGAACATCCTCCTTTTCAGTGAAAGATGAGGTATTTCTTTAAGGTTTGGGCCATATATATTCTTTCTCTTATCTTGTTTCTTTTCTACATATAGATAAAAATCTTTATTAATCATGTTCATATTCTTTGCAAGGTTGGACTCAGCTTGATTTTTGACAGCTTGCATTTTATCCTTACTGTAACTGAATCACTTTCTGATTTGTAGGACTTTCTTGGTCTTAATTTTCCTTTTTCCATTCATTGTAGATGCTCAGTTTACACATAATAACTTTGTTGAAGTTGATATTTATCCAATTCAGTGTGTGCTCCTTCTCTGCTTTGCTCCCCATTCATGGCCTGCAATTTGCAGATAATTTTGTTCACTTCTGGTTAAAGATATTTGAAGTTTCCAGTAAATTTAAGTCTTTGACCTTGTTTTACTAACTGGTTTTCTTGATTTCTTAAAGCTTGCTGATTTGAAATCAGAACGGGAGAAGACAGGAAATATATTCACTGATTAAGACAACAGAAATTTAAAACCGAGAAAGAGATTGTTTCAAAAGGGTGAACGTCCATGCTAATGCAAATCCAATAATGCTGAAGACAAACTTAGGGCTCAGTTAAACCTTGCTTTCCACTTCATGTGTGTAAGGCTTTTTTCTGTTGCACTTAGAACAGTTTGCAAAATTAATTGATTGAGAACCATAACCCTCTGCAAGGTTAGGTTAGAATAATAATAGACAATTATTATTCTCATTTACAGATGGGTAAACAAACATCCAGGTTAAGTGACTTGTCCAAAGTTAATCAGTGGTGGAAGTGCAGCTTCATGCTCCTGAGTGACAGTCGTGTAGATTAGAATATCTTCCCAGTCCGTTTAATGTTGCCTGTGCAAACTGCAGATGTGAAGGCAGGTTTGCGTGCGGCTTTGCTACTACCAACTCTACCTATCTTGCGTTTACATTTACCTGTTCCAAATGGACACCTATCAACAATTATTTATCACAACAATAGCATGAGCATTCAACAGAGACCTTTGCAAAGTCAACAAAGAGAGCTCCATAGTGACTGAAATCAATAGGGCAGAGAGAAGAATAAAAATTATTTTTGTAACGACTCATTTTGAAACAAGTATTCAAGTTCATGAGAACTCATGACTCAAATAGTGTTGCATGGTCTTATGAATAGTAATGAAATCAAATCCTAAACAGAGGTATTAGATTTTAATTGAGCTATTATTTAAAAGAGTTTTTTTTTCCACAGTGTCAAGGTCATATTCTCACAGATAAGAAGTTTATTATACAAGAGGAACAGTGATAATAGGCACTGGAGACATATTGAGTACATGTAGCATGCTACATGAAAGAAGAGAGAAAATATACTAAAAGCAGTAATTGAAGTATACACAGAAGACATTCCCATTGATAAGGAGTTTAAATTATTAAAGCATATAAGAGGTTATTAAGTAGAGGGTGTATAAATTACTTTTTTACTGAATATAACTTTTGTTACTCTCCAAAACTTATTCTTCTTTTAAAATGAAGTTTAAATACAATTCCATTTTTAAATATCTTTTGAAATATTCTTTAAGATGGATGAGTTATTACAAATGTAATTCTGATGCATTTGTGATCTGGTTACCTATACAAGATCTTAATTGTCTTTAACTGTGAGTCTGAATAGCACTGCTTTGAACAGAGTAGACATCTTGGCTCTGAAGTCTTCCCAAGGCTTCCCTAGACCCAGCAAAGCCTTTAAGCATGAGCTAAACTTTAAATATATTAGTAATACCATCTTCCTTAAGCAGGGTTTAAACATTTACTACTGAAGCCAATGAGATTTAAACAAGTGCATAAATGCTTTGGTATAACAGCTGCTTTGCTTTCCTATTTGTCTGCATTATATCATACTAGGACTCATGCTGTTTCATATTGCCCTATGGAGTATCTGGCACTTAGTGTCTGCCTTCTCCAAAATTTGTGCCCCATATAGCTATTTCTGATATTACATCTGGCACCTTTTTAGGTTTCAAAGCACAACCTTTTTTCAATGCTGTTTTTCATTAGCCATTATTGTTCAGGATCGTCCATTCCACAGGGAAAAGGAAAAGTCATACGGGTCTGTGGCAAGGAGTTTCCAATTAAGCTGTGGGTTGTGCAGAAAAGTGCACAAAAATGGGTTCCACATCTCAAACTGGTGTCCTGGTTTCGGCTGGAATAGAGTTAATTTTCTTCCTAGTAGCTGGTATAGTGCTGTGTTTTGGATTTAGGATGAAAATAATGTTCATAACACACTGATTTTTTAGTTACTGCTGAGCAGTGCTTACACAGAGTCAAGGCCTTTTTTGCTTCTCATACCACCCCACCAGCAAGTAGGCTGGAGGTGCATAATAAATTAGGAGGGGACACAGCCGGGACAGCTGACCCAAACTGACCAAAAGGATATTCCATACCATATGATAACATGCTCAGTATATAAACTAGGAGAAAAGCTGGACAGGGGTCTGCTGCTCGGGAACTGGCTAGACATCGGTCAGTGAGTGGTAAGCAACTGTATTACTGTATTGTGCATCACTTCTTTTGTATATTCTTTTATCATTATTATTATTATTATTTTCCCTTTCTTTTCTGTCCTATTCAATTGTCTTTATCTCAACCCATGCATTTTACCTTTTTTTTTTTTTTTATTCTCTCCCCCATCCCACTGTGGGGGACTGAGCGAATGGCTGTGTGGTGTTTAGCTGCCTGCTGTGTTACACCACAACTGTCTATGTCAAAGAAGCAGATACATTTTCCTGAAATGGAGTCCAGTTTTGACTCCTTCTCCAGAATCTTCCACCTGAATGCACACCAAACCATCTGCCTCCTGATTTGCAATGCTTCACAGATAATGTATTTTAAAAAATGTGGGTGTCACAGTCCTTTCTGATTCATTGGCATAATTTCCATTGCAGAGAGGGTACCATTGTCTTTTTTTCTCATTTAACCTTCCAATAATCATATTTTGTTTATTTCAGGCCAGAAGCAGTACTAATAATTATAACACAATGTGCTCATACAAAAAGGAACAGATAATATTCATGGAACAAAATTAGAAAATATTCATGTGCCCATATGGCACATAGAAATTACTATCCCATTAGCTGTTAGCTTTCCGTTACTAAAAATTAGAGTCAATTTACTCCTGACATGTCCATGCAAACAACCTAACTTCTATAATAGCTTATCCATAATTTTCCAGTCAGGACTAATTTCAAGCACAGCAACGGAGTATTACAAAATCTGTGTCAAGATTTCACTTCTTGCAGTTTCACATCTTCACTGTTGACATACATTGGTAACCATAATTGACATCAGCATTTACAGAAAAACAGGTCTTATCTCATTGTTTGTCTCATTCCCACTACTTGCAGAATTTCTGCATGCATCTTCTGCATTTGTTTTAGTTCAGTATTAGATTTGGAATTGTCTCTACATCAGTTCTTCATTAAAAATTATTTATCAATACAGGCACTTAAACTAAACACCCAGATATATTTCTAGCATTCAAGTAAAAATCTCTTTCACTCAATTCTGGGATTTTCTCCGGTATTTTTCTGGAAGTATCAGAAAAACGTGTTATACATTCAGAATAGTTTTTTCTCTTATATATCACATTTAACAGATTTTTTTTTTAATGTAGATATTTAATTAATTCATATATACACAGAGTCTAATTCCAAAGATATAAATCTGATGACCTTTGTTTCTCACATACCAGCAGTTACTTATTTTGCTTACGTAAGGAATCCACGCATTAATTCTAATTCTCTTAGTGGAGTATAGTAGGATTAACTTTCCTTTTTTCTTTTTTTTTCCCCCCTGTTTTCCCTAAATACATAATTTTCTTCTTGACACTCTGAAAAGTTCATTAAATTCTGAAGCAATATAAATATTGTCACAGCATGCTGAAGACCCTACTTACTTTTGCAAGAAGCTCTTATCTATGGCTTCATGGCTATGTAGGATTTCTCTGAACCATGAGACAAGGGATATCTCCCAGGAGTTCCTCCAAATATCATGGAATTCTAGGTGGCCATCAGAAGGATTCCCATGGACATGGTTCCCATTGCTCTGAAAATATCTGATATTTATTTCAGAGTGCAATTTTCATCTACATTTTTCCAGTAAACACTTGTCCTGGTTTCAGCAGGGATAGAGTTAATTTCCCTTTCTAGGGAAGAGGGGATTGACAAAGCGATTGGAAAAGGGACACGAATCCTCAGCCTTTGGAGGCGACTCTTGTCAAGCGTGAAGGAAAGGTATCCCTTCAAGGAAGATGTCATATGTCGCCCAGGCAAGTGGACCACCATGGAGAAGGGTATCCAGTTTCTGAGAGAATTAGCTGTGCTGGAGGTGATTTATGGTGACCTGAGCAATGAACAGCTATCCAAAGATCCAGATGAAGTCAAGTGCACACGACCCATGTGGTGGAAGTTTATAAGGAGCGCACCATCATCATATGCCAATTCATTGGCAGTGATGACCTGGAAAGATGGAGAGG
>NW_008824359.1:995203-996087 GCF_000699105.1 Pygoscelis adeliae | reverse complement strand
TTTAAACTAAAAGGGGGTAGATTAAGACTAGATATAAGGAAGAAATTTTTTATGCTGAGGGTGGTGAAACATTGGAACAAGTTGCCCAGAGAGGTGGTGGATGCCCCATCCCTGGAAACATTCAAGGTCAGGTTGGGGCTCTGAGCAACCTGATTTAGTTGAAGATGTACCTGCCCATGGTAGGGGGGTTGGACTAGGTGACCTTTAGAGATCCCTTCCAACCCAAACTATTCTATGATTCTATGATTAACTATCTTGTAATTACGGTTGGTAAAATAAACTTCAATAGTAAAATAAATAAATAAATAAATCAAGTATGGTTCCTATAAATTCTGTCCATCCAAACACCAGTGTTCTTAAACATACCATACTAATAAGGGTAAAAGAAGGTGGAAAATCAGTCATGAATAAATAACATTGCAGAGAAAGAACTGTTCTTTTGCAGCTAGTAAATGTACAAAAACTTTCATCAAGATGAATATCACACTGTGTCCAAGGCTAAGAGGAAGGAAAAAAAAAATCACATTTAATAATTAGTATTTGCTCAAAATTAATCCTTAGACCACATAGTATATAAGGCATTGCGGACATATATTAATTTCTAAGCTCAGTGGAAACAGTGGCATTTCAGATATCAGTATGTCAAAACTGTTAGAAATTCTCGTTAATTTCAAAGCAAATACTGAATATGTAATTGTAAAACTTTTGTAAGGTTTCTTCATTCCTGTGATAATTGAAGCCACCGCAATAGACTATGAGAGGTAAAAAAAGATAATTTAATGCTTATGGCTAGCTTGAATTCACCTGCAAGTGGAGTGTTGTGGTTTAACCTCAGTCAGCAACTGAGTACCACACACCCACTCGCTCACGCCCTGCCCTCCCCT
>NW_008824359.1:976686-994610 GCF_000699105.1 Pygoscelis adeliae | reverse complement strand
AGTCCTTCTCGGCAGGGCTGCTCTCAATCCCTTCATCCCCCAGCCTGTGTTGATACTGGGGGTTGCCCCGATGCAGGTGCAGGACCTTGCACTTGGCCTTGTTAAACCTCATGAGGTTCACATGGGCCCACTTCTCCAGCTTGTCCAGGTCCCTCTGGATGGCATCCCATCCTTCTAGCGTGTTGACCGCACCACTTAGCTTGGTGTCATCTGCAAACTTGCTGAGGGTGTCCTCTGCAAACTTGCTGAGGGTGCCCTCGATCCCACTGTCTATGTCACTGATGAAGATATTAAACAGTACTGGTCCCAATACGGACCCCTGCGGGACACCACTCGTCACCAATCTCCATCTGGACATTGAGCCATTGACCACTACCCTCTGGATGTGACCATCTAACCAATTCTTCACCCTTATTTTCCTTTTATCCCCGACGTACCTATAGAATCTTTTCTTGTTGCCCTTGACATCCCTGGCCAGATTGAATTCTGTCAGGGCTTTAGCTTTCCTAACCTGATCCCTGGCTGCTCCAACAATTTCTCTGTATTCCTCCCAGGCTACCTGTCCTTGCTTCCACCCTCTGTAGGCTTCCTTTTTGTGTTTGAGCTTGTCCAGGAGCTCCTTGTTCATCCACGCAGGCCTCCTGGCGTTTTTGCCTGACTTCCTCTTTGTTGGGGTGCATCGCTCTTGAGCGTGAAGGAGGTGATCCTTGAATATTACCCAGCTTTCTTGGGCCCCTCTTCCCTCCGGGGCTTTGTCCCATGGCATTCTGCCAAGCAGATCCCTGAAGAGGCCAAAGTCTGCCCTCCTGAAGTCCCGGGTAGTGAGCTTGCTGTGTGCCCTCCTCGGTGCCCTAAGGATCTTGAACTCCACCATTTTGTGGTCACTGCAGCCCAGGCTGCCCTTGAACTTCACATTCCCCACCAGCCTCTCCTTGTTGGTGAGAACAAGGTCCAGATACCATAACCAGGTTTTACAGCATGAAGACTTTAAAACCTATAACAGTCTATGTGGCAGAGGAAACATGACTGAAAGCATTTCTGTTTACACTAAACCAGAGACAAACTTTGATATTAAGGGTCTGCTCATCTGAATAAGGTATTCAGCATTGTATCCATGCCAGATGGTAGACCAATAACACACATTTCACTGAAAGGTCTAAGAAGTACCAAAATAGTCATCTAATAGAAGTTATGTCCCTACTTATGTTTTCTGCTAAGACTGAGTGAAGACCAGCATAAAAGCCTTGATACAGAAAGATTTATATCCTTTCTTTCTTATGTCTTTTCTGAATTCTTTAAAGTTATGGTAGATGTATGAAAAACTTTGACTGATTTGGTATTCAGGAGACATAATAATTTGCATTTGATCTTAAAACCCAAACAAATTAAACCATGGAATAGGATTGGATGTGTAGTGTTATTCATCTTTCTAAAAAAATTCTGATTTTTCTGCTGAACACAGTATGTCCTTCCTATATTCCAAAAAAGTAATATATCTTCCAAGGTCTATTAAGAGAATCACTTGGACATTTTGGACAGCTATGTCCTTTTTTTCTGCAGTTATTAAAATTAAAGAGGTTGCTTTCTGAAGTTACTTTCAATCAGTTTCAGGTGTGCTAAAGAGTGCTAAACATTTCTAAGGAGTAGTTCTCTGACTCTTAATGGTGTTTTCATGCATCCAGTTTTAAGAAATTATTATAGCCCTGCAGGTTATCTGGCTCCTAATTGCTCCCTGTAGTACCCAGAGAGTGACAGACTCTTCCAGAGAATGGATCAGTTTAAGAACATAAATTACGTGCTTGCGCAAGGTTACACAGCTGCTTCGTCTCAGAGCCTGCCCTGAATGCCAGCAGACAAACCCCTAGGAGTAGGGGAAGAGGTTGCAGAGCAGCTGGTGCACTCAGAGCCCCAACAGCACCTCCCTGGGATAGCCAGTGAGTTTGGAAAGGCTGTACCTGGTGTTGAACCCTCGTGATTTCACTGCTGCAGGAATGAGATATAATGAGATACATTGCAAAGGTCAAATGAAAGATGCTCTGCTTCCCACATCCCTTTGAGGTCAGAGGTAATTTGTGCTCATATGCATATACAATGGAGTCTTGCGCATACGATGTGCTGAGGTTTTACCTACATGCCTTTCATATTACCTGTCATCTGTTGAAGAATTGCAGGCAAATTAACCCTCAAACATGATAGACAATATATAGTTTTTACTTTGTTCACAATGACAGAAAAAAATAGCCTACAAATCATTCATTCCCTTCATTTTTATCTTTTTCCTTTAAAGCTATTGTCCATACAGATGGTAGTCTTCATTTACTTGTTTGTTAAAAACAAATGTCAGATGAACCTGTAGAATAAGGGTTTTGTGAGAGCTGTTCATGGCAACCAGTTAACACTTGGTTTGTGTGATTGATAAACTACTCCGGGATTTTCAGAAATGATCAGGACTTAATGCTCAACAACCAGAAATGGGAATGAATTTTGAAAATAACCAAGATGAGCATAGCAAAAGAATGATATATAAAAGGCTTTCTACACCCTTTCATCTCTCTGAAAGTAATTCAGGATTTTTAACATCTGGGCCCACTTAGGGACCAGTTAAAGGCCGTTTTTTCCACAGTTTTCAGCATGCACTTACTAACACTATGATCCATTTCTGAAAAGAGGATTGAAGTCTCTGCTATGTTCATACCATACTAAAAACTGGAGGTTCATTTAGGAACCTAAAGAGGCCATGAGCGTGTTGAAACTGTGGCCTTAAAAGTGGCATTCAATGGAAATTTACTGGAAGTTCCAGCCAGAGCTCATTTCATTCTCTCACTCCTTGACTGATACAATTTTTATAAGAAGGCAGAGATCTTAACTAATGCTGTGGGGTCTAAGGAGCATGGAGGAGATGGAGTTTATAACAAGATGAAAACCAGGACTATGGAACAGGAAAGCACTGTAAATCTTTCCCTTTTCCCTTTTCCCTCCTCCTTTCCCTTCCTCTTCCTCTCTTTTTCTTTTCTCTTTTTTCCTTTTATCTTTTTTATCTGTCTTTTTAATGATATATGCAAGAGCATTATCAAAATGTGTGATTCCTGCCCTGAGTGAATGAGAAAGCATTTAGCTGCTTTTAAATTTTATATTTTTCTTGATGCATTTACTCAAAGTAATTAGAGTGCACTAAATTTTTTAAAATGTTCACAAAGTTTTTCTTATATGAACATTTATGAAAAGCAAATAAAAATGGATATTATTGAAGTATATTTATGTGTTTTGTTGCAGAAAAAAAATTGCAGATACTGTATCTTTCCACTGATACTGTAGAGCAGTATCTCATCTGATGAAAGCAGCAGGCAAGGTCTCCAAACCTCTCATTCATCACTTATGTCAGCCCTGGGGAAGGATTGAAAACTGTTGTTTACTAAAAGGCTGAGGGACTTCAAGTGCTTCTCTGTGTATTGTATGTGTACCATAGCATTTCCTATATCTTCTAGAACGTTTTTTTTTTTCCCTCAGGTCCCCTTTCAAAACTGAAAGTTTATAGTGATTGAGTGTATGTAAATATATGCAACTCAATGAATAAATGTTGGAAATTAACATTTCCCTTCAGTGAATGCTCTTTCTTGGGAAAATAAAGCAGCAGTTCCAGGAAACACATGGGCATTCCTACAATTGTCCACTGTAGTCACCAAACGATACTGTTTGAACAGATTTTTACCTCTTCACCTGTACTTTGCAGACCAGTCACAGGGAGATATGGTTAAAGGCACAGACACATGCTGCAAACATGACTGTTCACTCACCTCCTGCTCAGATTTTGGCTAACACTCAGCACATGTTAAGGCCTGATGTCTGCTGAAAGCAGTACCATTAGGTCAAAGTGAGGGCAACACGTAGGCAGGAAACAGTGGTCAGAAAGGGCTAATGGTCATTATGTAGCCATTATCACTGCAGTTTGCTCTCTCCTGCAGCCATAATCCTTGTATATTGATTGTCTGGCAGTTTTTTCAGAATTTGCTAACTAATGGAAATAGTATAGACCAAACTTCAAGCTGGAAGGTATAAATACCTCAGCTTACCCAAAAAGTTTTTAAAGCAGATCCAACAGCAGCTAGACTGCTGAGGCTTTCGTGCTTCCCAGTGTGACACAGGGGATACCCGCACAGTGACAGAGGAGGAAGGATGACCATTCTCACCATCAGTGAGGTAACTGTTTTGCTCATAGGTGCACAAGTTACGAGTTATGAGTTACAAGTTGCAAGAAGTGAGGTATGATTTAGACTCAGGAGACTCAAGCATGTGGAGGAGTTCAGAGTTGTCAATCTCCAACAACATACCAGTGATCTTACCCGCCAGAGTAGGGTGCATGCTTTGAATTAGAGGAAATAGACGTTCACCTAACATCTGCTTTTGTTCTTGTGGAGGGGCAGAAGCCAACATGGAAGCAGTCAAGGGTTCCTGACCTTGCACATGGACAGCAGACTGCTGCATAGCAACCTGTGGCTGTGTATTAAGATGCTGCTGAGGATTACGAACACCTGCAGCATATTTGCATTGTGGTACTGTGTGTACAGCAGGAGTAGCTGCAGTAGCAGCTGCTGCAGGACGTGGACCCATTGTTTGTGTTGATGTATTAGCAACACGCTGTGTTGACATGACTCGTGGAACTTGTGAAGAAGCTGGTCTCATGGTACTAAATGGTGGTCTGGGTGCTGCTGGGCAGATAGCACCAGGCATGTTTTGGAATGGATGAGGTCTGGCACCCTGAGCAGTCCAGCGAGGACTAGGTCTAGCAAGTTGAGTGAGTTGATTAGTAGGATAGTATGCAGCACGGTTCTGAGTCTGTGGGATAGCTGCCATGAAGTAACCTGAAGGAGGTGCTGGTTGGTAAGGGTTGATTACAGGATTAGGTACTGCTCTTACACTTGCCATTCTCTGCATATACTGGTTGGTGAGATGAGTTTGGCACTCCTCTTTACGCTGGGCTAGAGCTACACATAATGGTTTAGTAGCCACAATTCTACCATTCATTTCTGTGACAGCTTTGGTGGCTTCTTCTGGTGACAAAAATTTTGAGAGAAAAATTTAGAGAACTTCTAGGAATTAGAAACCTCATTAAGTGATGAATTAGTGAATTCATGTGTTAGACTAGTCTGTACAAAGTGGATTGAGCCCTTATTTGTCGTGTTTCTTTGTTTTCTAATGAGCTCATAAAATAAAGTTTAATTTACAGAGTATATTGTCTTGTTCATGTTCCAAACGGACTATGACAAAACATGACTTCTTTATGTCCCCAGAAAAATCTTTTTTTCATTTGCCTAACAGATGTTTTCTTCTCTTCCTGCTTCTGCTTGAATCCCAATTTCTCTACCATGGTTCTAACACTACAATTACTTTTCAGATAATGTCTTTCAGGGTGTGCATTGTCTTGAAGGTACTTCTGTCATCGAAGTGGTATATAAGGCTAATACTTCTGTGCTACTGTACTCTGTCTTCTCCCTCCATCTCCCTCCACTTATCCTCTGTGTCATAAGATTTCTCCACACAATATCATTACCAAGTACCTCATCAGTTCTCTGTATGTGGCCAGTACAATCAACGTTACTAACTATTGTGATATTTTAATATTGGTAATGGTAGTCAAAGGCACTTCTGATGTAAGAAAAATAGAAAAAAAAGCATGAGTTTCTTGAGTGTATGCGGAGGTCTTTGTACACGTCTATGGATTTTGCTGAACTTCTGTTGATGTTGTTAGTAGCATACTGAAGAGCTATAACTTCTTTTGCCCTTTCATTTGGTGATATAAGAACAGGGAACAGGGTTTAAATGCTCGTTCTCTTTCCTGGCTGAGTTCAGGTACACAGATGAATAAGCAGGTTGATCCTCAGTTTTGAAGAAGTACCGCATGGTGAACATCCGTGTTCATGATGATGTTTTGCATATTGTCCTTTACTTCCTCCACAACAGCTGCTCATTTTCCTGTAGGCTTTATGGAAAGTCATACTTGCTATTTCACTGCCAAAACCCTCCTTCCTTCTTCCAGTTCTCAGCCCACAGAAAGCTTTCATAAAGGTCACGCAAGCACATGTGATATCAATGTTTGTGTGAATACATGCTTGTATGCATATTCATGGCACTTTCACATTTGACAAATGTTCTAACAAGCAGAATTTTTCTCATATGAGTGCTTTAAAGCAAATAAATAGGGTCATAACTATCATGGAAATATTTTTCTTGTATTTGGGGGGAAATACTTGCAGGTATGATAGCATTTTCCTGGGCAACAATCAGTATAAATTAATTTGTCATGTGATGAAAACTGAAGGCAATGAAAAAATTAAGTCCGTAAGCTATACCAGCATATAGACCAGCCAGACATTCTTAGAAGAGATTACTGAGCACGTACTGTATTCAGACTAACCTCAAGAGGAGCATAATTTGCCTGTACAGCAGCTCAGATATTTCAAGCCTGTAGCACTTCAGTTTCTTTTTTACCAAGAACCAAATCTAGAGCAAAATGTCATAAATCAAACTCCTTTTAAAAATTGATCCCTCTACCCTTTTCCTTGTTTTCATGAGGTCACAAGGAAAGAATATAGCAGAAAATGATACTTATGGCATGTGAAACATCCATTTCAAATGCAGTGTCTTACAGGAAATGACCAGGAAAAAATGTAGATCAACAGGAGGCAGACAGAAAAAAAAAGTTAAAAAGACTTTCATTTCTTCTCTACAAGTGTGTAAGATCCAGTAGAGTTTTGGGTGAGTTTCTCTGTAGGGTTCCATAGCCCTGTATGAACTTCAGACAGAGACACAGTGTGAATCCCTGCAATTTCTGTTAGTTTGCCATACTTTTCCACTTCTAGGAGTCAGGGGACAGACACTGAGCCCTACTTTTGTGGGAAATAGAAGCTAACTAGCATTGAACTTGTGCTAGCATAGTCTGGCTTATACGATGTTCAGAAATATTAAGTACAATTTTATTAAAAGAAAATTAACAAGCTAGAGACTGAAAGAGCAAATATTGATGTTAGGACAACAGTAAGTGTTGCAGAAAAGGCACAATCTAAAAACCAGGAGGTAGGTTTGGCTGTTTAGATGTATTGTCAAAACATAGACCAGTGACTTCTCTGTTATCTTTTTTTCCTTCCACTCTTTGTCTATAATAGCTGCTTAGAAGGAAAGCTTGCTGAAGTATTGCTTGGCATATCAGGGTCTGAGTCTCATTATGTAGATATTATGCAGATTTCTAAAGAACCAGATGCCATTGCAAAGTAGAGAGAAGGAATACATAGTTAAATGACTGTTTTCATATTATGGGACCTAGCATATATACATCTCTGTATGGTGATTGTAAAAGACAGGGTGGAAGCTAAACTCTCTAAGCTTTCCTCTTCCAAGTATATGGCTACCAATTAGTATGTGACTGAGAATAAATTTCTTTCTTAATTACTATTTTTTTCCTAATATTGTTCTCATAATTTCATTTACTGTTATCTTTCTCCTTTGGCTTTTCCCTCCATTCATCATAATCTCATCAGAGTCGTAAGTTTTTATTATGTTTTCTTTTCCAATATGACTAACTCACACTCTCCTTCTGAGAACATATTTAGTACTCATTTATAACTGCAAAATACAAGCCAATCTGTTAGATTTCAACAACTTAAATCAAGGGCAAAAGAGTCTTTATTGTCCTCTCCCCTCAAACAGATTAGAAAACCAACTGTTTCACAAGTTATAGGGTAAATTATCATAGATTCATAGAATCATAGGATCATAAAGGTTGGAAAAGACCTCTAAGATCATCGAGTCCAACCATCAACCCAACACCACCATGCCTACTAAACCATGTCCCTAAGCGCCTCATCTACACGTCTTTTAAATACTTCCAGGGATGGTGACTCAACCACTTCCCTGGGCAGCCTGGTCCAATGTTTAACCACTCTTGCAGTAAAGACATTTTTCCTCACGTCCAATCTAAACCTCCCCTGGTGCAACTTGAGGCCGTTTCCTCTCATCCTTTCGCCAGTTACTTGGGAGAAGAGACCGACACCCACCTCGCTACAACCTCCTTTCAGGTAGTTGTAGAGAGCGATGGTTCTTCGCTACATTCTCAGAAACCTTTTTTACAGGTGAATTTATTCCAGAAGAAGGTGATCAAAGCCTAATTTAAGTCTAAAAGAGAAGCATTTTAAGATTTGGATTTATTAGACGGGTAAGAAGATGAAACAAAAGCTTCCGTTTCAGCACAATGGTCCGAGAAAGGGAAAATGGTCTTCATAAGTCAGGAAGCCCATTTTACACCAACCTGGTAGCATGTTACAGGTGGCTACTGTTATTTCAGCAAAAGAATAACATGATGCAAAAGTCAGTTCTGATGGCATAAGTCTATGTAGGTGCCAAATAATGGAGATAGTAGTATCCTTTTACAGTAATTTGCCTGTGTTGCAAGAAGCAACAAAGTAGCTGTCTAAAAAAGAGGAAAGATCCAAGTATTTTCTCTCTCTCTCTCTCTCAAAACTAAGTAAGAGTTAAATAACCTGCTGGACTGTATGAAAAGCTTTGAAACCTAATCTTTTCTGAGACAAGTCTGCCTTATTTTTGTCAGTATTCCTCTTCTTTTTATTGCATGCAATATTTGCATACTTCTTTCCCCAGGTGAAGTCTTCACCTTGGATTTGTGACAGCATTGGAATCTCATAGAAATCAAGGCTGAAGTCACCAACAGGAATAGCATTCCTAGTAATTAGTAAGCTGTTCACGGTGGTGTGAGGGCAGGGAAGAGATATCTGAAGAAACCAACATTTCTATTCACACAGTCAGTACTGGTAATAATATTTACAAGGAAGATAAATTCTCCCAACGTACAGAGAATTAGATTCACAAATCAGAATATGATTTTCTATAAAATGGCTGTTGCTTTTTTAGGACCCAGGTAGCAAAACAATTGAGTGCTTAAATTGAGCCCATTTCTTGAGTGCATGCTTTTTGTAAGCCTGTGCTTAATTTAAGCTTCTTTATGTTAGTTTTACTGATTTCTGAGCACCTTAAATGAGTTGTCAAGCTCCTTTGACTGACATTAAAAGAAATTGAGATTGGGAGTAGCTGTATTGCTGGATGAAAAAATAATCAAAGGGAGCAAATTTTTGTGCTGCTTGTCCACACAGACATGCACGTACTGAACACATTTGAACACATTGCACAGCCTAAACTCCATGTTTTAAAGTCATCTGTGATTACAGTGGTAAGGTGAATTATTGTGTGACTATGAAAATATTGTTTAAAACTGTCTTTTCATAAACATCAGTAAGTTGTGAATGGTGCATGCAGGACCCGTAGAATCCATACCACCCTCTCTTTGTTCTAGTTTCCAGGTAAGTGTTAAAGGCGGGTGTCTGGCAATGTTGTTGACTAGATTTGATTGGTCCAATGCCCTGTACATGTGGATGTTTGCTTGTAGTTTAACCAAAAGAGAGAGAGCAGGCCAGCATATCAGAATTTTCCTTTGCATAAATTGAGGTGTTAGCAGCCCTTTGCAGTTAAGACGTTGCCTCAACCTATATTCGTCACAAGAGAATGACAATGTTAATTTTTTCAAGTATAGTTGTTCCTTTTTAACATACCTCCCAACCACATAGATGCAGCTTGAACTGAACTGCTAGACCTGTTCTGTTGGGATCATATTTGTCGTTATGCAAATCGGTATCGAATTGAAGGACTGCTAACTGTTAGTTCTGTTCAACATGCGCGTATTGTATGTCGACATTATTTATTCAGGCCAGGATTCCTGGTTCATAGGTTTCTTAGATGAAACAGCTCATTGTTGAAAATTGGGGTTTTCTATTCATGTGGAATTGTTCAGTGCTACCCTTAAATAAAAGTATGTGTATTTTTTCAGTAGCGCAATATTTGTTCGTGTAGTGAAGAATGTGATTCCAGCAAGTATGCAAGGGAAATAAAAGAGCTGAATGTGTAGGACATATAAACTCTAATACTGAATAAGCAAAACTTAAGTTACTTTTACAATCACTATGGCCCACTTACTAGGATGCTTTCTAGTAGCAATAAAATAAATGTTTTCTGAAGGGAAGAAATGCTGTGTTTTGTGTTGTCTGAAAATCACCGTGTGGCATATTATTGTTCTAGTTGTCAATTCTCAACATCTGTTGTACAGCTTAAGGACCATCATGATACATACCTAAAGCCATACTCTTTGTCAGAAAGGCAAACAAAGTAAAAAATTTTGTTCTCTTATGCTATGTTTTTATTAAAATACATTTAGCTTAGGTCAAATGCTATTCAACAAATGCAAGTCAGTGATTTTGCTGCTTTGTCATATAATTTATTCACCTCATTCTTGTAGTATTCAGACACCATGAACAGAATACATTATTCAACAAATACCAACAATTACTCCTTGAATAATTTAGCTGATGAATATTTTATTCTTGTGTTAATACCAGCTCTATGTGAGGGAACTAATACTTGTGCACAGCCTTTTTTCTGCTGGACCTTTATGAAAAGTTGATGTAAACCCAACAGCTGATATAGAACTTCTTTTGTAGCTTTGGGATACAGAGGGAAGTAAAATGCATTATGATGCATTCTGAATCTTGTAGCAAAAGAAGTGATTGGATAACTAGGTATTATTATTTAATTACTGCCTGGGTTTTATTGTAGTAAGTAATGAAAAAACACAAAGTACAGAATCACTAATGTCAAATGGGTGAGTGTTAAATATGGCATGTAACTGAAGGAGAAACATGAATAATAATGCAGCCCATTTGAAAAAGAAAAACAGATGAAGTGAGGGAAAAAGCCTGAAACAAGAATTCAAGAAATCTTAAAATGTCAGGACTTAATGGACTTAAGTTTTGGGATTTCTTTCTAAATAAAATACATAAAGATTTCTATGATTTGACTGCAGCTACATCTTCATCTATCAAGTCAAAATATTCTGTGTGAGACTAGGTCTTCTTGTGTCTCCCCACATAGCCCCTTCCAGGATTCAGATAATTCATATGTACTCAGTACAGCAATGTTCTCCAGATCTGGCAAAAGATTTGCAAGATATAGATGAATGATCTGATCCGTGATCGGCTGATGCGTTTACCTGTCCCAGAATAGGCAAGTAATTGTGTGCTACACAACAGCAGGAGAACGTGTGCTTTTTGATAGGATCCCTCGCACAGTGTAACCTCTCTGGAAACACATTCCCAGCTGTGAGGATCTGATACATCTGGGAGCATGCCTCCCAGATAACAGGACAAATATACATATGGCAATCATGTAATCAGACACATCAGATGCCTGTTTATAGGATCTCCCCATGTTGTATGACCCACTGGGTAGAGTCTCACACACTCGGTCTCTATGACAGTAAAAGGCTTGCACACAAGAAATCTCGAAATGAATTAAGCTGGAAATTAAAACAGAATTTTGTGAATCCCAGTCCTACGGCTTCATCACAAAATCAATCTTTTTTTCCATGTACTAGCATATGAATTGGTTAAGTTCTTGCAGCGCATACTATATACTACTAGCCTGGTATCTACTGATGGATAGTTTATCAGGTATCTTCCTTGAGAGTGCAGTGACTGTTGCCTTAAAATGTTCACTAAATGTAGACCTTCATCAAGGTGAGGCTGTCTTCTGTTTAGATAAAATGATTATAAGTGTTTGCTTCTGAGACTGTAATATCCTCTCTATCAGTTCTCCTGCAAGTACATAATTAACCTGTCAGCCCACCCTGCAGTAATAAGTGTGATAGACAGGAAATATATTAGGAAAGAACCCGTGTGTGATATGCTTGCAAGCCCTACTTTATCCTTCAACTATTTTTCCTTTTAATTAGCACTCAGGTAATGGCAGACCTTAATGAATTAGCATATAACTGTTATCAATATACTTTTTTTTTTCATTCTGAACTTCTTATTCAGATGAGATGTAAAAGATCTGCTCTGGGTATTTTGGAAAATAAAACAGCTTAAAAAGAAATGGATATATACTTTGAAAAGTCCAGGGCTTCCAGTATTTGCAAAGCCTTTCTTGATATATAAGATGTAGCATGAACTAGTAAGTAAAAAATCCTGAAGGAGAAAGACTGGCAAAAACATTGTCTCAAAACTGTTAACATCAGAAAAAAAAAGTATTTATGAGTCATATGGAAAATAGGCACAAAATCTAGCTTTGAAATTAGACACTGTCACAGCTACTACTGGAGGGTGAAACAGATATTTTGTGGAATTGATGGTCTGAAGGTATCTGAGTGATGTGAGAGTTTGTTTGTACCTGCTGCTTTTGTATGCACTTCACCGTTCACTGTCAAATGAATGTTCTCATTTAGCTGAATACCCTTCCACTAGATAAAATTTTAGAGGATTCATTTTGGAGTATCCCTTTTAACAGTCAAGAAATGGCAGTAGAAGCAAAGGTGGGGGTGGTAGTGACTATATCTTCTAAATCTTGGAGACTAACTCTCCCCCCTTATAAGATTAGTGGAAACAATAAAAACAGCCAACTACACAAAAAAAAACTATTCAGAGGCTGGAAAGCAAGTCTTATGATGTGAAGCTTAAAGAGCTCAATTTATTGAATAGAAAGGTTGAGAGGTGTCTTGATCACTGTGAATAGGTACTGACACAAGGAACAAATACTTGATACTGGAGGTCTTTCAGTCTTGGAGACAAAGACCTAACAAGGTCAAATGGCTGGAAATTGAAGCTAGACAAATTCAAACTTGAAATAGCACAATAACTGCATTTTCCTAGCAGTAAGGGTAATTAAACATCAGACAAGTCACCAGAACTTTGAATCCCTAAAAGAAGATTAGATGTCTTTCTAAAAAGGAATGCTCTCATTTGATTTCTCGGAAAAAAAATATGGCCTGAAAAAAACAGAAAATCAAACTTAAGATCATAGTTTGTGAGTGAGAGTTCTATGTATGCTACAGTATCCAATGTTTTCTAGTGATAGCAAATATAGGAGACTCAAATTAGGAGATACAGGGTCAATTCATGTGGGTGGAGAGCCATACTAGGATGGCTACACTACCATAGAAATAGTCCAGATAAATATAGACAGTTCTACACACTGAATTACAACCATATGGATTTCTGTACCATAAAAAGCCTTTGCAAACTTCTCCAGCAAAGGTGGAGAATGTGTCTTCCACTCTGAGATCTGTTGATGGCATCATCAGCTTTACTTCTAGCAAGTCCTGCCGCTATGACTTGCAGAGCAGTTATTGAAATTCTGGCGCTTCTACATGAAATGGTCGTCGATCTTCTGGGTTGTTGCACACAGTCACATTTTAGTACACCAGATGGAGTGACCACTCTTTGTGAGGCTGTCAGTTCTTTCATGCCAGTCCAGGCTACCCTTTATTGTCTCACCTACATTTCAAAAAAGGCAATAATTGTTTAGGTTTATTCTCTAATAAAGGATAAAATTAAACACTTCTTTTAAGTAGAGATGTTTTAGCTTTTTCTGACAGTTTTTTTTTCCTGATTAAACATAAATAAATACATCTCAAGAGCTTTCTAGGGAATATATGTTGCATTTTGGACCACTTATTTGGTCTGGATAGAAATCATGTTTCTTTGAACGAGATTTTATATCATACAAATATGTGATACTTCATCCTCTGTAAAATTGTGCTGGATAAAGAAGATATTCCTAAAACTTTCATCTTCATCTGTGTAACAGTAATTGCCATCTTTTTCCTCCTTTCCTTTCTAGACTGTAAGTGTAACTCAGCAGTTACACTAAACTGGGAGGAAACCGGTTAATAAGCTCTCCATTCTGCACAAACTGTCAAAACATAGTTTGTTGTCCATCAGGAGAAACACATCATTCACATCACACAGAGACTGAAAGCCCTAAGAGAGACTGGAATTCATGGCCAGGTTCCCAGGTGGAGCTGGGCAAAGAAGCTTCAGTATAGCCTTTCATGAGTATCGTAAAAATGACCTTTCTAAATCTCAGCTATACTACTATTACAGTATAAGAAAAAGAGGAGTCTGAGAAAGATATAGAAAGTGAAAGGATGCTGGACAGGGACTTCTATGAAACCATGTTCCCTCAAGCATTTGTATCAGAGCTACTCTTTACTTAATGTACCTCTACAACAACACATCTTGTTAAGTTCAGGGAGCTGTGAGGACTATATTCTGTTGATTTAAACTGATGTCTCAGTCATCTTATCAAAGGGTTTAGCTGGGAGAAGAACGATAAACAAGAGATGAGCAGTCAATGTACATCTGTCACAATTAAAAAAATGTTTGAATTACAGGACACATAACTTTGGAGTATTCTAATCACAGCTAGGCAGAGAAGGAAGAAAATAATGGATTATTTTTAGCTATTCTTATTGTTAAAATTTGCATTTGAGATTGCATGAAGGGCAGTCGAGTTTGTCATTTTAAGTCTTTCCCAGACACGACAAGCTGCAGCAAATGGACGGATAACCCATGTGCCTTCATATGACACCTATTATTTTACACATAATGTTTGTCCTCCAGGGTGAATTTATTTTTCATTTTATTAATTCTTATTAATATTAAAGAGAGAATAGTAGAATACTTTTTTTTTTTCTGGAATGTATAAATGCTATAGCTAATCATTTCACAACAATTATCATAAAATAGCAGTGACATTTACAGCTCTTCAAAATTATGCAAATTATTGAGTGGGTAAGTACAGTAGCTCTTTTCTCTATTAGAGCACTGCTGTTTAAAGTGGTATTGCATGTCAAGGAGGGCAAGGTGTGAGTATTTTGATTAGAATTATTCACCCTCCACCCCCACCTCTCTCTGCTTCATGCAACTACATGGTACAGACACCCACTGTCCTTTATTAAATCACATTTACATTTGTAAATTCGTGGAGATGGGCTAAAAAAAAATGTACCCAAAGGAAAGCGGGTAATCCAGACCTGCATTGTTTTTTATTCCACATACACATCAGTGTACAAGTAGGGAGTCTCCACACTTTCTTTTATAGCATGAGAAAAAAAAATGGAGATGAAGATTTGCAATATTAAATCTAGGTTGGATTTTGAACCCAGAAATTCATTTTGCCCTTCATGAGCCAAACTCTTTCTCTTGTCATAAAGTTATATGGTTATGGAGTTATTCAGCTGAGGGGTGGTACAGCTGAGTGACAAAACCAGAAAGAGTGGACCACAGTCTTTTCCTGTTCAGTTCAGCTTTGGAATGGTGGAAATTGATTTCCATTCACCTGGAGGTCAATTTCAAAGATGACTGATAAAAGCATATCCACCGTTTTCCAGCTTAGCAGACCTAGTGCAGTAGTTCTTCCCAAATCCCCAAAAGAGGCAATAACTTCCTTCACCCCCTTCCTTTCTGCAGGGCCTTAGTTACCCAGCCTATGAACACTCTCAGCAAAGCTGCTGCTCTAGATTGCTCCACATCATCCTAGTCATGCTCATCCCACTTGGGTTTCTCCCATCTGTTTTCTGGAATATTTGTTTGTTTGTTTGTTTTGAAACCATCTGCCATCTCATACCTTTCTCTTCAGCTCCAGCTCCACTGATGCCCTGGAGGAACAGTCTAACTCTTGAGCTCACAGCACAGCATTGGTGTTTCAGGCAGTTGCTGTGGAAGCAGGTGCTCAAAAACCTGCAGGTACCAGTGTGCCCACCGCATACTGTGCAGCTTTCTTCAGAGGTACCAGCATGAGGAGTGAAAGTAGTGCTGGCATGAGGTTGTGCCTGAGGGAACAAGCCCTGCTCATCAGCAGCACTCTTTGGTTCAAGCAGATCCTGTTCCTGGCTTTGGAGTTATCTCTGCATGAACACATTTGAGGGTATCTCACTAACATTCACTATGCAGCATAGACATACCTTTAAATTGTATACTATCAGAGATGGCATTTCTATCTTAATCTGTTTATAGGATCCAGTACTATGGGCCCATTCAAGAGACTATAAAAGTCTACATACAATTAACAACATGAAACAAAAGGAAGTCAAACATGAAAGAAGCCAGTTCTTCATTCTTTAAAAGCTAACTGCTGGTTGCTTTTCCTGTCCTTCTAAGCCAGTTAAGTGAAAACATTGCTCTTTTGAACAATCTACATGTGAAGGCTGTTAACACTGCCCAATGCACATTCCTACTCTCTCTCTCAATGTCTCATTGAGATATTAAATTCTTATAGCTAAAAGGTCTAATTTACTTTCTAGCATTGGGACAGATGGATTTTTTAAGTTTTTCAATAGAAGAAATAAAGCCAACTACACCCTTCTCTTTTATTTTCAATTTAGCTTCAGAAATTAAAATTTCTACCATATAATTGAACCAAAATTATCTACAACTTTCCAGCGTTTTTCATTCTGTGTAACCATACTGCAAATAGAAATCGAAGGCTATGATCAAGTACAAGTCACCTATTATCAATTAATAGAACATTATACTACATTGAAGTATTTTCCTTCATTTTAGCTGCTTTTCCAAATGATTTCATGGTCACAATGGACTTCTACACAGTCTGTTTAAGAAAAATGAAGCATCTCTCCTTCCAAAGTAATGCTGTAGTATTCATTGCCAGTTCACACAAACAGAAAGCAAACTATAACATAAAAGCTCTTCCTATGTATGAAAAAGTACTAGTTCATTCAATAAAACAGAATATTAATTTGTGCATTTTTCTAGAAACATACAGTACATTTTAAGAGGTTTGAGGTGTTCTTTTCCTTCATTTTTCTTTCTTCCATGTTGAAAATTAAACTCTGTAATACAATCCCCAGCCTGAACACTGGTATATTATATTCTTAAGGCAGAATGTGCCTTATTTGCATATTCTTTTGTGTTCTTTGTGTCATCCTAAGAATTTACTGAAACAGTTGATCTCTGCCTTGCAGCCATTTCCTGCCCTCCCCACCTCCAAACCCTTGACTACAGAGCTTGAACTTGATAGTGAGATACAAAGACAACATATAGTAACATCTGAAATCCACATCAAGGCAAGTTTATGCAAGCAGATGAAACAGTGTCAGGGCTCAGACACCAGACAGCTCAGTCATCCATACTGTTAAGCTGTTAAACAGCTCTTGGCGCACTTTTGTCTGGGGCCGAGTTAGCACTCTCCCAAGGAGTTCCCAGGGGTGCTCAGGGGGTCAGAACCAAGGAAAGGCAATTCCCATTAGGCAGCTGAGACACAACATCCTGGTTTTGGAAGATGAGTGTTTAGTAGGATGTATGTGGCTGGACGGTGCCTGTTGGCCTCAGGGTTGAGAAAGTGCTGCCCCCACTGTTCAATTTACTGGTATAGATGCTGCCTCAGGCTCCTGCCTATTTCCAGAGACAGAAATGAAGTCTGTACAGGCTTGTCTTTTCCCTATCATAAGGACACAACACTGCTGTTGATGACATTTGTGTTATATGTGAAATTGGCAGGATGTAAACAAATAGAAAAACAACAGAAGGTATTGTCCAGGCTCCATCACTTGAACAGCTGGTTCAAAGCAAAAATTGCACTGTGAATAAAGAACTTTTGAAACTAGTGATATGGAAGCTTGTCTACCCCTTGCAGACAGTCCTTTGAGCCCCATGCAGAGAGAACTGTCATGTTTTGAACAACAAAAACAAAGTGCTTTTTTTCTTCCATCCAGTCTCCATCCGCGGGGTATGCACTCCATGTTGCAGTACAGACAATGTGCTTTCACCACACCTTGATGCTGCATCTTTCTATGTCCATTGGTTGCACTGGAAGCAAGGGTATGGCAACCCTCTGTGTAGGCACCTCAAAAGATAAGACAAGTAATACTGTTGTTAATACTAGGCATACTTGAAGATATCTTAATACAGTTACAAGGCTCTTCAATGAATGGAGGGAGAGTGAGAAAGACCTGAAAAATATCCATCACAAACCATGGAGCTGAGGAAGAAATGTTCAAGAGAAAGTTAATACAT
>NW_008824359.1:947974-976568 GCF_000699105.1 Pygoscelis adeliae | reverse complement strand
GCTATCATTACTCTTTTTTGCTCAATGACAAAAGCATTTATTCCAGAAATAACCCAGTTCATTTCATACCTGAAAGCATTTAAGTTTTCATGCCCTACGTACCAATAAGCAGAAATGCTCTCACACAATTAATATTTTTTTGGGGGGTGAGATTTTCTGGAGTTTAAAAACAAATGTGAGTGATTCAGGTTTTAAGTTCCCCGCTTGCAAGGTGGTTGTGTTCTCTTCAGGAAAGCAGAGTCCATAGCATTTGGATTTAAACTCAGGTTCAAACAGTATTTTACTGAATCAGAGCTCTAACACTGATTGCTCAGTCCATAGAAGTCTAAAACTAACGTAAATATTTAAAACAACAAGAGCATATTTTTCTTTTTATTTTTACTTTTGACATTTAAGGAAGGCAAAAAAAAAAAAAAAGAAAAAAAAGAAGGAGCTACATTCATTTAAACTTGTGCAAGTTGGTCGTAGGAACCTAGACCCTCACTAATCCTCTAAGAGTGAACCTGTCCACCTGTTTTCCAATACTGTCTGCTTCTGTAAGTACTGAAATTTCACCATGCATTAGCCATGCTCTGAAATTTGCTTGCATACCCGCACGTGCAGGAATACCAGTTTTGGAAATAAACCCACTTAATTCTTAGGGTGGACCTGAGGCTGCACCTGCACTGGAAAGTTAAACAGGGTCAAAATACAGGGTTGAGCACTCACATGTGGTCATCTAAACTGTGAAATCAGGAGGAATCAGGCAGTTTTGATATAGATGTATAATAACACTTCAGAGAGCAGACTCTGTGGCATCACTCTGCCTCTTTCTGTTGAAAGTAATGTTCCTTCTCTCAGCTCTTACTTGAGACAACTAGTGTTGATGGTTGGACTTGATGATCTTAGAGGTCTTTTCCAACCTTAATGACTCTATGATTCTATGATTCTATGATGGTCCAAACACTCTGCCAGACATGGGAGATATGGCTGAGCTGGGGGGACTGGAGATCCTCATACTCCTTAGGCAAAAGTTGACAAGGGGGGTGATGAATGGGAAATGCTGACATCGTTTCTTTTTTTAAGGGAACCTTCCTGTTAAGGGTTATCAGTAGAAGGTAGCTCACATTTCTTGTTATTTCCCTGCACTGTGAGAAGAATACTTCATCCCTGGAAGTATTTAAAAGACGGGCAGATGAGGCGCTTAGGGACATGGTTTAGTGGGCATGGTGGTGTTGGGTTGACGGTTGGACTTGATGATCTTGGAGGTCTCTTCCAACCTTAATGATTCTATGATTCTAAGAAAATTTGTGCTTAATTTAAGCAAACTGGATCACCCTGTAGTTATCTTAGCTGACTTTATTGGGAATGTAGATTCCCACTGACTCGCTGAAGATGAAGCACCACCTTATCTAGGTGCCTAGGTTACATACACACCAAGGCTCTCCACTCACTGCAGACCATACGGCAAAATTCAATTTCTTTGGAACTGTGTTCTTTTGAACTAGCTCTCCTCTTAATTACACTGATGTTATGACTGAAACTTAAAAGCTAACCCTCCCTTTTTGCTCCCAAAAGAACAGAAAAAAAAAGTACTTCACCAGGTCACCTTTTCACTAAATTCCTTTAGTCTGTTTTAGTTTCTGTCTGTCAGAAGCATATGAACTTCATGTACCAAAAAGAGAGGAAAACTAGAAACTCCCTTCAGCATTTTTCTAAAATGTTTATCTTTTAAAAGCTTCATACTACCCTGAATGGTCTTGAATTCAATTAATTTTTGACTGGGATGCTATATTACTATTTCTTTAAATTAATTTCTCCCCAGACTCAGTGGGCTAGTGACTGAAATCTGAAAGCTTTGGAGAAAAATGTCTAAAATAATATTAAAGAAAATGTTCATCCCATTTACTGAAAGTTCAGAGTCTGTTTTGGTGACTTTTCCTCCATCCTGAGTCCTTTAAGCCTCAGGAGACTAAAGTGTTTGTCTTAAAAAATAATATTACCTTGATATATCATTGACATAGAACATCAAGTTTACAAATTACTGGGCTTTTCTCTTTCTTATAACATCCTGAATGGTTTTAATCCATAGCCATGTTCAGACATGTCATCATTGGTCAAACTTTCTTCACGGCTTTGCAAACAGTTACAGCATCTTGTGCAGACATTTGCCTCTGTAATGTGAATATGAAACAGTGCTCACCTGAAATTATCTCCGTACATAGCTCAATGGCATTAACAGCAACCCAACACATAAAGGTGGGGAGAGGTAGGTTTTTTTCTTCCTAACAATGGAAATCAAAGTGATCTTACTCATGCTAACATTGTGCCATTACAACTCAGTGGGTTTCAATGGAGAACTTCCTGAATTACTTCAGATAGATTAAACTTAAGTCTCTAAATGTTGTATTTACTGAATATCACTCATCCAGCAATCTTAAAGCACTTGAGGAACATTAGTTAAGCTCCAGAATCTCTCCTCCCATGGTTTCCCAAGTGGAAAATAAATTATAATACAACTGGTTTATGGGCATTTAAATCAGCACCTGGGAATATTCCCCAAATTTGTGCAAGACCTCACAGCAAATCACCAGCAGGGTCAGATACAGAACCGAATGTCCCACCTGCTCTCTTGGGCTCTGGTACTAGACATTATATTCTCATTTGGAACAATGAATTTAAACTCTTATAGATTATTACTTTTGTCTTAAACTCTCTCTTACCTAAACTAGCTGCTGAGTTCTCAGTGGGGCCATTTAACATAAGTGCCTGCTCTAGTTATTCAGTCCATTAAAACAGAAATCAGACTACATTACCCAGAACACACTTAAGCCTCCCACAGCCCTGCTCAGTCAGAGAGGTAGCCTGCCAATATTCTCTCTACAGAGTTCTCTACTAAAATCAGCTGAAAGTTCCATGTTAAAATGTATGAATACATATTTCTATACAAACCCAACAGCCAATATTAGAATTATCAGGTAATTTAGTTGGGCAAGCACTTGCTTATGCATGTTGAGTTAGATATTTCATTACCCAGGGCTAATTGCTGGGATGCTGTTAACAAGCTGCTTAACCTCTTTCTCTGTCTGCATAGTGCTCCACTGTAAAACCACAGACTTTCTTTTCTTTGGTCATAGGACATCCTTGTTATTTGAACTAATCTGGCCATGGGAGCACTGGTTGCTTTGTGTGTGTTGTTCCTGGACATATAGAGACAGTTAATCTACACATAAGCAAGGTAGGCAATTCCCTAAACTAATATATAGGGGGGAAAAAAAAAAAAAAAAAAATCCCAGGATAGCCCTAATGCCTGTTTTACTAAAGTCCTAAGAAGCTAGATTACTTTTTATCATTGTCACCACTGAAGGAAGTTTGGAGTTGTGAGAGGAGGTAGGTGCTGCCGGGAAGCAATTTGTTTAAAGAAGTTACGTAGATGGCTGCTCGAGGCAAAGTCACAGTCCTACTTTACCTGTGGAGGCAGTGGAACCAGCAAAACTGATTCTGAAGTATTCTTCCTCACCTCTTCCTTCCACCAATTGTGCTTCACCTGCTGCCATGGCATGAACATGACTCAGTCCCAGCTCTTTGTCCTGAGAGCAGCAAAACTAAATTTTGCCTATGCTGTCTTGAACTGACTCCAAATACACACCTTTGCTTTGTAAACTCAGCAGCCAGTCAAGGAACATGCATGCCTTACTAGTCCACATTCCTGCAGATATTTGAATGCCCTGAACACTCGTGTACAAAATGTGTGCGTTGCAAGACCTGAGCTCTGTAAGAACAAACATAATCAAATTCAGACAGCATTTGCTTGCCAATTACTGGCAGATTTGCACCATTTATGGTCAGTCTGTTATTACACAGCACTACAAATTGAATTTGTTACAGAAAACGTTAGGAAGGAAGGATCTTTGGCTTCAATTTATCCAGAACAAATGGGCAAATGGAAAAAATCAAATCTGAATTTGTAGTTACAAGATAATTTGGCCAAATGTTAGGCTATACTGTCCTATCTGTGGAGCAAAACATGATCCAAACTATCTCAATGCATTGAGCTTATATAATTTGATAATAACATCTAGCACTCTGGTGGCACAAGAAACCTAGTGGTCAGGACATTCCTGAATTTTGGTTAAAAGCGTTTTTTTCTTTTAGTTCAACTATCTTTGTTGGTTTAGATCACACATTTATGATGTAAAAATAAAAAAAACCTGTCCAAAATGGGAGGAAAGATGCCTGTGGTATAACTGATTTGCCAATTGCCTTGATTACTGTACAAATATTCAGCACATTTTCTTCCTCACGGATATTTTATCTTGAAAGACTATGCAAACAGACAGACACACAAACACACACACACACACACACAAGTTAACCTGTATTTTAAAATAGATAAGGAATAAAAATATCTAGTGTAAAATGTGGCATTTGCACTACAAAATATGCAAGTAATTTAATTAGTGGAAAAGGATGTAGTTTTATCATTTCTCCTCTCTAGACTAAACAGTCCTGCCTCTTTCAGCCTTTCCTCATCTGAGAGATGCTCCAGGCCCTTAATTGTCTTCATGGACCTTTGCTGGACTCTCTCCAGTAGTTTCATATCTCTCCATACTTGTTAGAGAAGGAGAAATTCACAGGGCAAAAATATTGTTGGTTCCTGTGAAGAGGACATATCCCATTGCAAAACTGACATGGGTCTTCAGATCTCTTGTATGACATTCATCTCATCCAACTTCATGGATAAGATCCTGCTTAAACTAATGACACCTAAATTCAAGTCCACGTGGAACAGTCTAAATGTGTACTGGGAGGTGGAATTCAGTAGTTTAAACGGTTGTCTACAGTGATGCTCTAGGAGACCGCACCTAGCTCCAGCTGTTACTAGCTCAAGAAGGGGATGTCTCCTCTAATTTCCTTCTAATATCTGCTAGTCTGGTGTGGATGCCTTGAATTCTTTGGGGTTGTCTCAGATGTAGCTGTGTGGCTATCTGAAGCAAGCCCTTGCTCTCCATTAAGTGTAATGGGGTTATAGTGTGCCTGTAGACTGCTAAAGGTAGGTGATTTACTCTCAGATTGAATCCCCCCACCACTGAAATCAACATTGAAACTGGTTACTCAAGCTATCCTGCAGTTTTTCTTATAGTCGTTGGAGAAAATGAGGCCATTCTAAAATGTAATTTGTCTGATATTTCTCATGAAGTGATTCCTCCCTCCTTTAAAAGGAGATTTTCATGTTTTGTCAGAGAGATTCTGTTCTTTATTTCAACACCTGCAGTACTTCAGTGTGCATGTGAGCATTCACTTTGGAAAACCGTAGCTGACTGACTTTGTTCTTCCCAGGATTTGCTCACCTGCACATTTCACTAGGGCTTGTAGAAGCAGAGCACCTGCTTCTTGATGCTGCAGTAAGATGAGCTTCTCCATGAGTCTTTATCAGTGAATTGTAGAAGGCTGTTGCCACCCTCTGGGCACTCACAGGAAAGTGTTTGAAGGAAGGTCAGCTCCCAGTTGTTCAGGTAGGGCATGTCAAAGCAATGTAAAGGAAGGTCATCCAAAGTAATGGAGACAATAGACTGGAAGTCAGCAGCAGTATAACCCTGTTCCAATCAGTATTGCCTCTGAGTTGAAGAGCTATAATGAGAAAAAGGGATTATTAACTTCCATGTGTTACAATTACAGCTCACTTTTTCCCTGTGGATGCATGGTATTCACGCATGGCACAGCATAGAACAACGTATACTTAGCTAGGTGCTAAGTATAACATCTCCTTACAATTCACTTTGCCCACATCTTGACTGAAGGGTGGGTGAGAACAGAGTGTTTCTAGCTAGAGTGAGCACATTGTAAAATCATCGTTAACCCCTTTGTGCATATTGCCATGATTTACAACAATAGATGAGTACAAGGATCAGCAAAACTTCCATGCACAAATTATAGTCCATATTAAAATTGTATAGAATATATTCATTAGAATACTGGGACTGGTTTCAAAATATTTAATTCTTACAGTTTCTGAAGTTGACCCTGAAAATTTCCCTCTCCCTTTGCTGTCCCTTCCTGTGATCAAATATTCTCAGTCATCACAAACTGTGCACATCACATGCATTTTCACATAACATCTCATATAAAAGACAAAGTCATCTTTCAATTTTAACCTTAGACAAAACAAAACAAAAAAAAAATCCTATTCATCATTGCCACCAAATTTAACTCTGAAAAGAGAACCTGACAGAACACAAAGACCCATCAGACCTCCATTGTTATCCTCTTCTTTCTGACTCTTTCCAGCTCTGTTTAGCTTTCATTTCCTTTATCCCTTCCATATCATTTATCATGCCTTTTTGTAGCTGTCTTGTGGTCTTCATAGTGGGGTGCCATTTTAGCAGAGTTGTCCATCTGTGGGAGCAGGAATCCTTGTCACAGACCTGCCAAGAACTTCACCCGGCCTGATATTATGAAGTTCTGTTGAAGAGATACAAATTCTTATTCTTTAGAAAAATTGGTTTTGATCTTCTAGTTTACTTGTTTCTCACGGTATCGCCTAACCTTTTCATGACTTGACATGATGGGATGGGAGAAGGGGTTACCTATGAGCCAAATTTCCAGAAGAGCACAGCTCACAGCTTTGTTTTCAGTTGTGGCCACTCGTCCTCATCACACTTGAGTCACAGGGTCCTGCCCATTACTTGACTTGCCAGTCAAGGAAAAGAAGAGGGATACAAGTACTGTCTGCTTCCCCAGGCAAGTATCAAATAGACTTCAGTAGAGCATACATCTGACAGGAGACTACAGCTTTTGGCTTAGGTGAAGACAGAATCATACTGAACATGAAAATGTATTGTAAAGATTGGTCATTTGTTAACAACTAAAGGGAAGTGTGTTAGAGCTGTGGGTATGTTTAGACACAAAAGATGGTGAAGATGGGTGTGAAGGTTGCCTTTACTTGATTTCCAGTGAAAGCACCGGTGGGAAATGCATTTTAAGTATCCTTCATTGGTTTTTCACAAGTTCTGGTGTGATACACTGCCAGTGAGTGTCACATGACACACTGTGTGCTCCATCTCCATCAGCTGAGAATATGTTGCTTTCTCTTCTTCCCAAAATTCACCACACAAAGAATCATATTTAGAACTTATGCTAGTTCTTTTTCACATTATTATCACATAAAGATTTAAGAGCTGGATGTACTCAGAGATACTCAGGAAGCGACTGTCTTTGTGTCATTGGCATCCTTGGGCAGATACAGAAAATGCAAAATACAAAAAAAATGTAAACAAATTTGAACTACTCAAGTTCAAAATTAAGATCCTGAAAACTTCTATTCATCTTCTTGCTGACCTCTAAAAGAACCTGAAAGTTCCCTGAGCAAGTTCTTCTTCTGCACATGCCTTCATAGACTTGGTAGAACTGAGAAACTCATCAGTTATCTGACATGCAAGTCAAGTCAAGTAGATCCTCCTCTACTTAAGTACCCTAATGTTTTCAAATCTAGGATTGGATTCCTCTCACATAACCTGGGCATCTAGAAATTAACCATCTTCTTATTCCTCTTAACTCTCTTTACTATCAATGAAGTCAAGCATCCCTGCAGGCTGCTTCATCTCATCCAAACATATCCTTTATGAATCATCCTGTGACAATATCACTGACTGAAGAGAGACATTAGAGTGAAGAGTTGAGGGAACATCTCCATGCAACATTATGTTTGGCACAATACAGGCACAAGGCATGCTAATCTGCTCAAGCTCCTATCCTGTACTTTCTACTACCTTCATGTGCACTGAAAGAACTGAAGTCTTTTTCAAAGTTATTTTTTTAAAGTCTATGCTTTAAATCCATGTTGCTCATAAACCAAATGTCTTGTCAAACCATAGTCTTGGACTTTGATAACTGACTTGTAAATGTTTACATGAGATAACTCTTACCAATGCACATACTAGCCTATTGTCAGAATGTTTGGCAAGGAGTCTGGAAGTCCTAGGAAACATATTTTTCTCTAGTGGGTTTACTTCTGATATCTTTACCTCCCAGTGGTCAAAACCCAAATGACAAAGTTTCCTGCTGGTCTGGAGTGAGGACATTCTCCCAACTCCTCTTGAAGCTCTTCCACTACAAAGAAAATAATATTATTCTTTTTTTATGGCTTAATGATTCTTTCATGAATTAGAAGGGCAAGGTTTCTAGTTGCTGACCAATTTTAAACGGCTTCTTTTCCAGTAGGCTGGTATTTGGTCTTCCTGTTTTGTTCACCCACCAAACAGGGAAAATGAAGGTGCCCAATTCATGCTCCATTCCCAGAGCCAGGTACCTCAAAGTTAAAAATATCAAGATCAAGCTTTACAGTACTGTGGTTGATCTCTTTAGACTTACCCCTGCTTAAAATAGAGTCCATTAGCAATATGTTAATGTGGAGCCAAGTTTTCAAACACCTCTCAAATATGGAAGTACATCAACTGGAGGATGAAGAAGGTCTAGATCAGGCCCAGTGTAACTCCCTAGTTTGCAAAAAAAGTATTGATTTGACTGAACACTAATTATAATTGATAAAAGATAAGCCGTGGATTCAACAGAGGGGAAAAACGCTACTGCTTTTAAAATGTAGCCTGATTAATGAGGCTGTCATAGAATTTATTTATAGGTATGTTGTACAAAATATCATAAACTCTGGAAAGATTTACAGGAAATTAAAGCCATCAGAGTTTAGAAATCACAAAACTGATTTGACTCAAAAGAATATTCTGTACAGGCCAATCAGAGGATTATATCTGAGGCAGAGAAGCTGTAAAGAGCAAGTGTTCTCAAACTTTTCCAGGATGTGGGTCACATTTCAACTCCTTGACTCCCACTTTTCCCTCCTATTAGTCAACACATAGAACATTTCACAACTAGATATCAGCCTTGTGTAACAGCAGCAATTGCCTTCTTTGAATAGTGGCATTCAGAAACTATTTAATATAATTTTAGCTGGTTTTAATGTAAGATAGCAGCTGGAAATGCAGAGGAACCTGTGCTTTCCTAGGCAGTTCTCTATGGACCTCCAGGAAGTGCTCCATGAATCGCTAATGGTGCATGGTCCACAGTTGGGAGCTATTGATTTGAAGAAAGCCCGAGTAAGTAAACAGATAGACCTTGTAGTATATATGGTGAAGGTCACTAAACATAAGAAACAAAATTTCCCCTACAGCAATGTATATGGAGCATTTGGTATCTGGAAAGCTTTTTTTTTTTAAATGGAATATTTGGGATACTATCTTTAGAGTAAAGGAAGGACACCGACAGAAACAAAGACTCAGGAATATAGGAGCAAGACACAGATTATCTGGGAAGTGACGAAGGAATCTAGGCTCTTTTTTTAAGAAGGACAAGTCCCTTCAATGCAAACAGTCTTTAAATCGTGACTCCTAGGGATCTAAAAGGCTGTCCGAACTAAGACAAATGGAGTGGGGGACAGATAAGCTTTTTGTAATTGCAAATCTGCATCAGAGAGAATAGTAGCCGAAATGTGAAAGCGTACTTCTAATCTTTTAAGGGGCAGAGAGGAAAAAAGAGTAGTCTGGCAGGACAGTGCATGAAGCTGAGTGTCTGGATATGATACCAGACCTGAAAAAGGAAGAAAAACACCAATTATTACAATCACTCAGAATTTAATACAAAGTCAGAAGAAGAAAGCGCTTAGAGATGATTGATTTCCCAGCCTGCTATAATGTCTTTGGATATCAATATAACGTTTGATGATACGAATGTTTGCCTCTTGTTCCTCTCATAGCTCTATAGATGTTAACTTGCAGGCAGCCTTGCTGGCACAAGAACATAATAGCATATAGGATTTTGGCTATATTGAGCACTGGATAATTCTGATGACTTCTAAAACCCTTCAGCCTAGAAGTGCTTTATTTTCAGGCTCCACTATAATTAGTTACAAAGGTTATTTGAGTGAGACGTGAGGCAAGGCTGGAAGGTTATTGTTAAATGAAATCAATTTCACCTACTTTTTCTCTTGCTCTAATATTTTCCTTTAAGTCTATAGTGAAGAAATAGACTATTTCAGACAGTCATTTACCAACAATGACTTGTTCGGTAGTTTCAACAATGTGTTCAGAAACAATGAAGGGATTCAGCTGATGCCAGCCTTTGGTTGAATAGCTCTCCACGTCTGTTAGGCTGTGTCTCTACCTACATTACATATTCCAAGCATGGCCAGCTTCTTCAGTCTGAAGGAAGACATTGTTGACCTATATAAACTTATCATGTTTTAACTAAAGTTTGAGCAGAGGCAGCACGTCCCACTAGCTCTGTTCAGTCTCCCAGATCTGAACAGCCTCATACATTACTGATACTCCATAGTTTGCAAGATCAAAAGAAAAAGGATGTATCTCCAGAAAACTTGGTCTAGTTTTATAGTGCATGAATTCTAAAACAAAGGTCTCAAGAAACCACAGTGCATCCCATGCTCTTAAGTGGGGTGGATGGAAGAAGCATTCCAGCAGAAGCAGAGTAATGGAGTCTTGGTTTAAGAACCATGCTAGAGAATTGAAATTTGCTCAGGGATGCCTCAGACGTGGTAGCTACTAACAGAAAAAGGGAGTCTCCATCCACTTACTCCCCTCTGATACACAATGCATGAATGCTGCAATTATTCATATGCCAGATTCTGAAATGGTTATGTTTTTGTGTTCATTTACTCGAGTGAAACTTGGCAGATAAAAAAAGACCTAACCTTAGATGGATTTGTGTGCACATGCACGTATGTATACAGACAATGAGGAAAAACAGGATAAATTTTAAAGCTGAAAGAATATGCCTTTAACAATTGCTAAAGTTTTGACGAGAAAAGATAGCTGCTGAAAGCATATCAGTGATTAGTCTCTTGGCCTTTCTTCAGCTTGAAGTCATCAGCTATTGTTCGCCACTGATAATAATAATAACCTTTATTTTATGAGGTGACTGACAGACAATCCTTAGAGACCACAGTCTTTCACAAGAGCAATGTGCTTAAAAAAGAAATCATATTTAGTAGGCTTAATACAGTGAAATTAATTCAGAATTTTTACATCAAATATTAGAAACATTAAACACTGTCTATGCAAGGGGAAAAAAAAAAAGAACATTCAAAATGACTTTTAAAGGAAAAGGCTGGAGTAGAAGGTTGGGCAGCAGAGTAGTAAAATTTATTTCCCCTTTACCCCATTGTTTTTTCACTGAGAAGGTAGAAAGTTTCAAAAGTTTTCTTTTCCTTTGCTGCATTTTGAAAGGGGAAGAGGAGGGAAATCAGAGACTGTATGAACTGTCACAGGGAATATCCTATCTTTAACAATGGCCAGTCCTGAATCCTTAGATATGAACGCTATTATACTTCATTTAAGAGGAGGGGATTTCTTTCTAATCACAGCCAGCAATCATCTCATGACCTGAAGCTGCAGTGGCTGTCCTCTTCACATTTTCATTCTTCCTAGTGTAATTGCATATGTTACTCTAGACCAGACTTGAATGGAAGTCCCTTTAAGGGAATCCCCAGGAGGTGGAGTTGATAATACAGTAGGTGGCTCTCATTCCTCAGAGCCATTATTGAACCAATCAGACAATATAGTGCTAGGGGTCACAATGCAACTAGCAGTGCACTGTTCTGAATGAAATGTAAAGCCAAAACCCTGAATAACTGTGGCCATTAGACAGAATTTTTTTTCAAGAGTGAAGGAGCTTGCTCCAGCAAGACCTAACCTGAGGTATTGTACTTTGCCTTTCTGTTAGTTCAGTCAGTCCCTTACCCTGTATTAGCAGTATATAGGAGGTCTATGTGTGTTTAAATACCATTCTCCTTCCCCAGTGGAAGGAGCTGCAATTCATCAGTGGGATTTTCAGTTTGACAGAAGTATTTAATCCAATTTGTTAAAACATTATGATCATCATTTTCCTGGAGGGCTGCAGAGTATTTGTCCTTAAATTCAGTGCGCTTCCCATGTTCACTGAATTTACCCCTATTACCTCCTAGTGAGCTGTGGAACGGAAGAGCCAGCATGAATACTGGGAAGATCAGGAATTGTTTATATTTATTAATAAATATAAACATAAATATTAATAAATATAAAAGGAATTGTTTAGAGAAGTATCTGAAGGAATGGCTCCTTTACCTAGCAATAACTGCATCCCAGGCTAAACGCTTTGAAATGTATAAAACCAGTAAGCAGCTAAAATGATGCTATTAGCTCTCAAAGGATTCTTAGGTATTAGTCAATTATAGTGAAATGTTCGTTGATCAAATTTGGGATCTTAAAGGGCTTGAAGAACCTGATAACAAAGTCCCAATAAAATTTAAAAAAAATTGAAAATCTCAGCCTAAATTTTTAATTTGGACTTGGGGTCAGGGGGAAAATATCTACCAGCTGAAAAGGCTCAACATGAGACAGCCATTTCTGGGTTGTACAAAGTATCTTGACATAAATGCGTGCTGTAAAGATGTCAGCATTGTAATCTTTAACCCACATACCCAGAGCAGGATTCAAAAGTCAAATGACTTTATCATGTGGCTTATGTCAGCCTCCATAGACTATGACAGATCAGGTGGCCACTGGACAGACCATCACCACTCAGGGAACTCTGTCACTGGCTTTCTGCAAACCAATTCTTGGTGCCTCACTTTCCTTATGTGCAAAAATGAAAGTATTTTTACTTGAAAGTTATTTTGAGAGCTATTAATGAAAGCACTGGACAAAAATTTTTTTGTTGATGTGTTTTTTAGTACTATCTAAACAGAATCACTTCATTCATATGCAATTTACTTTGAAGACTCAGTATCTGTTTCTAGTTATGGAAGATACCAAAATGTCAGGCATCCAGTTGTAGCATTTTTTAAGGTAGAGAAAATCCATTTAAAACCATTTTTAATGTTGCTAAAATATACTACTCATATTTTTTTCCACCTCCTAAGTTTTGAACACACATGGGAACTTGAGAGATCATATCTAAATTGAGTGGATCAGCAAAGTGTACTAGAGTCAATGAAGTTATGTGGCTTTACATTATCTAAGAGTATGGCCCAAAGTGATAAGGATTGGCAGGAGAAAAACTGCACACACCCCACACACACCTTGAAACACATATTTTTAAAATGGATGTAAAATATTATTTTCTGCTAAATATGTAATATATAAAGGATAAGACAAATTTTCATGCTTGTATAAAGATTATGCAGTTTTAGATGTCTTCGCCAGTCAAACTTAATCTAACCAGCCCAAAGACAAGCTGTTACAATTGTATACTGTACACCACATTTATGTGTGTCTCTATGTGTGTATTTGCATGTATGTGAACAAGAGAGAGAAATGCATTTACAACTGTAGAAAGCCATTAATTAGGCACATTAAAGTACACCCTTTTTTTTTCATCAAAACCTCAGATATTTTCTTTTGCCATTTATTGTTTATTGGAAACAGTCTTTTCTCTAACACTACCCACAATGGATTTTGCGAATTTTGTGGCTTATGTTGACTGTTTTGCAATTTATACTAGTGTGTAAAATATTCCCAGCACATACACTTAATCAAAACAAGCCCAATTAAGCTCAGTACTCCAGATTCCACCTCATTAGCTTTCTGTTCCTAAAATATAACAGATGTGATTGCTGCGGGCCATGAGTTAAAGATGAATTTTTCAGCTAAGCACTTACAATACAACCTAAAGTTATATGAAGATTTAATTATTACTTTCATTTTCATGGCTTCCTGTAAAAGCTCATTTTTCACTTAATAGCAATAGTATACCACTACTTCTCTTTACCCACGGTTAAGAGAACAGTATCTAAATGAGGAAGAAGGGAGAGGTCAGGGGTCCTATTTTTACTCTTGGCCTCACGTATCAGACGGGTGACTTCACCAACTTGCATGGCTTTTATCCTTTCAAAACTACTGGAATTCAGAAAGGAGTCAGGATCTCAGCTTGCAGAATATCACTTCTGCCTAAAAAACTGTGCAACTGTGTGTATGACTTTGCAGCATGTTTACTTGGCATGCTTCAAAAAGATCTGATGGCTTGGGGTACCAGCAATAGCTGGCTAGTACTCCCCTCAAGTAATTCTTGGTACTTCTTAGCTGGATTTTAACTGTTTAGAACTACCAGCTTTTGTATAATATCCAATATAAGGGAAAATATTATCCTTTTTTAGTAGTCAAAGGCCAAAGCGGATTACCGTAGGACTGACAGCAGCTATACGAAGGGAAGCACTGCCAATTGTCAGTAGCTCTATTTCTTTGTCAATACCACTGTGTCAAGCTGCTGAATCTCTCCCACACTTTGTCCTTGTTATGGGAGCTCAAGCATCTGGTGGATCAAGAATAATCTCTGGCCAAACCAAAGCAATTCCAAGAATAATCCAGATGCAATGGTCTGACTTGTCTACGGCACAATTCACCATGGAGATTTCCAAATGATCTTGAAGCTTCTAATAAATGAAACTTCTTTACAGATTCTGTACTGATGCATTACTCACACCATTCTCTCTTCTAATTTCCCAGAAGACTGGAGAGTCAACCCCATGTAGTCAGGACCCACTTTCTCAACCTGTTCAGTCAGTGGAGTTTTTGGCTACATTGAGTGAGCCAAGAAGACAACACTCCCAGGGTTTATGCAGTGCAAGATTTGTCCTAATGTCTCAGCATCCTGGTTCAGTGAAGCCAACTGTGCATAAAATTGTGCACATAATACGCATTTAATCTTGCAAAAATGGGCATAAAACAGTCCTATTAATAGCAATAGCAATACCAGAGGCCCTAAAAAGGCCTTTAGATACCTTCTTTGCATAAATTATTACATAAGGTGCAAGGCAGGACTAACGATTAAAATTACACAAATGACCTGATTCACCTCTCTTGTTGCATTTCTGTGTTGGATGACTTTTTAAGTCTGTGGTTGCTCTCTCAGCAGGGTGGGTATCTGAGGTAGCTTAATTGAAGTCAATGAAGCTACACATTGACATAAAACTAGTGTACTTAATAGGAGGTTAATGCTCAGAAGAAAAGAGAAGCCAAGCTTTTTCTTAAAAGATTTTCCCATGGTTGAGATCTTTTGTTTGTACTTTCCCACTGCATTATTCTTTCTTTTCTCCTCTCCAAAATATTCATCAAAAAAATGAGCGTGTTTCCTTTGTGTTTTACACTGAAAAGAAGAGATAGCCTTTCTGTTTGTTAAAGTGTGGAAGGAGATAAATAATGAATATTTCTAGTAATTAGTCCCTAAGTTCCTTATTTATGGATCCCTGGCACAGATACACTTCAAATAATAGCCCAATTTAATATTTGTGATGTGCTAGGTTTCTCTAAATATATAAATTTGGCAATTATCATAGGAATTATCCCTTATTTATCTACTTTTGACTTTTAATTAGTAGGATTGCCATTTAATCATTAACAATCTCCCCTTCCAAAAAACACCCTACCTGCTACTTCTGTGATGAATGTGTCCCTATTGTGTCACTACTCCCATTAGAAGACCTGTCTTAGTTATTCCAATGGCAAGCTTCCATATAAAAATGCTAAATCTACAAAAACAGTCTCTTGAAGTGACATCTCACACTGACTGGGCACCCTGCAACTCCTATACTCTTAGGTACCCATCAGCCTTCAGCAGACCAGGCATTAGGGAACTCACTAAGGTGACTAGTGACCCTTCAAATCTTAGTACCTTTTTTTTAAAAAAAAAAAGGAAAATACTACATGTGTGTGAGTGGATAAGGGAGGAGGAAGCCTGGCACAGCTTGTTTAAATAAACATAATAGTATTCAATGTAAAGATTATCCCTTTTTCTTTGACAATATAAGGTAGTGTCACAGAAATTATACCTTTGTTTAAAAGTTCTCTCTAACAATAATCAAGTCACTTCCATAGAGAGATGAAACTACAAGCTCTAACATGCTAACATTCAGCAATGTGTTACTAATAGCATCATTAACACGTACCATATATAGCTGCATGGAGTGTCTTACACTGAGCTAGTGCCAAGTCCCAGTTTGTCAAATTGGGACACAGGAATGGCAAAATAATTTCATTCACTCCACCAGCTAATTAAGATGGAGCTTAAAGCATGGAAGCTGAGAACCTTAGCAGGTCTGCTGTGCCATTCCTCCAGGGTGACTTTGTAGGGAATAGTAAAAATACTTTATATAGTCACTGTTGCATGTTAAATGATTGTCAGGGAAGTGCAAGGGGTACAGTTTGAATCAGTAAAGGGTGAACACTGCCATCATTGTGCAGTATTCACTCCTCCCTCTCTGCTCATCCCTGGTCTCATGTTTGCTCATGTTGCTATAAAAGAATAGATTTTTTTAGTACAGAAGCTCTTGACATTTACTTTAAAACCAAACTATCTTCTTACGAAGTGCTGTTACCTCGTGCATATTATACAACTTTGTCCTGAGAATGTGATGGGGGAATTAGGACCCGTTCATCTATTTAGGTTTCCTAGCAATTTCCATTATGAAGGAATCTTGTGGTCTTCTCATTTGAGGAACTCTCTTGTCACCCATCTTTAGAGCAGTTCTTAGCAAATGAATGAATGTCGTGTCCAGCTTCTCGTGCACTTGGCTCACTGGGTTATTTTTTAACCTTACACTGATACAATTATTCTATCCCAAAATCTGCCCTGTAGAATCAAATTATAATACACTTCAGCCAACTGTGTGTTTCTCTAATACCTGCAGCAAGCTTGTCATAACAACAGCACTATCTAACTAGGTCTCAGCTCTGCATGCAAGACCTCAGTGTGCTGATGTGAGGGACCATCTGCAAAACATCACGCATTCAATCATGAAGAGAGAAGCAGGTCTGCATAGCGATACTGCAGTTCCCCCTGTACCAGACACGTCTTAATCAATCCCCTTGGTAAGCCCATACCTGGTTACTGCTCAACACTGTCTCTCAGTTAAGAAAGCATTTGAGGTATGCTGTTTTCTGATATTTCCCCCTTAATGGGATATTTATCCCCCTTCTTTTCATTTGCCCTTTATTCTGGGTATTTCCTTTTGTTCTGTTCTAAATTTTTTGTCTATTTTCTTGGTGTAAAATTTTGGAGACTGCTAATACATCTTCATGTGGCTGCCTGGCTTTTGCTCAAGCATTTTTTTTTTTTCTTTCTTTTCTTCATGTAAAGCTCGATTAATGACAAAACTAAAAATTTTTAAGGATACCTCATTCTGTTGATATAGTTCTTTTAAGACCACTCCTGACATACCATACAACAGCAGGGGGACCCGGCTCTTTACCTTTGGTGTTGGTTTTCTCATTTTGTCATTTGATCAGTTTTGTTGCTCCTCCGACATCCTTTCAATTTGTTCCCCCATTTCTAGTTATGCCTTATTCTGGGTTGAATCAAATAAAATCAGAACAAAAAAAACCCTAGTGTATAATATTTTACAGGTTGAACTTAAGAAGACAGGATACATGCTCAGTATCTATTTTGATACTCTAGCTTCCACAACATTTTCTGGTTAGTTTTGATTTTATAATTTCTCAATGTGATAGTGGATTAAGAGTCACTTGCAGGACAATTTCTTGTAGTCAGGAAACTGGAAAGTTTACAAGAGTCCTGTGTATTTTGAAACGCCAGCCATTAATGCCAAAGTCAGAGCTGTTAATGTTTGAAAACTTTTGCTCACCTATCCACACTTAGGGACGTAAAAGAGAAAAAGAGTTTTTCTGAAAATCCAATCCTAATTTGTGATGCTTATCATCAAAAAACATATGGCCAGATCAAAAGGACAGATCCTAAGCTGGTGCAAATTGGCCAAGCAGCACTGTCAGCAGGGATACTGGATTTATAACAGCTGAGTATTCAGCCTATTTGTAGTTCAGTATAAGAGTTATCTGGCTGAGGGTATGGAAGTTACAACCAAAGGTCCCAAGTAATAGTTTTTCACAAAGTCATCATGCATTTTTCAGAACCTGAAAATTCACAAATTTGTTAGTATTTTTGGACCAGTTCCTGCTTCAGCTCAGATTTCATATTACCTTTGGTTTAGTTCTTTATAAAAATGAAATGCACTTCATCTCAGTCTGTACACTCAATAAAATAAATCTAAAAGTCAGAAGTGTCTTAGAGTCAAAGAGAGTTATTCTGCTATAAAGCAGTAATCTGCCTCTCACTTTTTTGGATTTAAGTAGAATGAAAAGAAGCTACATTTAAAAATGGGACAGACAATGTTAAGAATATATTGTTGAGAACAATCTGGCAATGGGAAAGGAGTGAATAACCTGACCCATCATCTTCCCTTCCATCTCAAGCTGTTACGATTCTCCAAGTGCTGAGAACACATGATTTAGTAGCTTCAGAGATGAAACTGATTTCTTTGTTCTTTGGCACATCTGTAATGCAGCAAACAAAACATATATATTTGTATGTATTAGTTTTACATTAGAGACAGTCAAAAGCAACTAGAAGGTGGATTCTCACTCTCAATTAGAGGTGCTATTTGCACAGAAGGAGGTAACCTGTTAGATGTGCATTGATGTGAAATAAAAAGATTGTGTGAAGAAAATGCAGATAATGTGATTGTGGTTTAACAGAAAAAAAGAAAACACTCAAACAAAAATAAATTATAGGAATGGAGAACAGAGGTGCTTTTGGTACTGCAGAGGACAGGCAAGTGTTTAAATTAAGAAAGTGTCATTATCATCACATCATGGAAGCTGAATAGGAAAAGTGACTCATGCTACCAACTTCTGAATCTCTTGATCAAGTAGGAGTCATAATTATTGCTGGAAAAGTACTGATTAAAAAAAAAAAGGATTTGAAAATAACAATTTTCTGTAAGATGGAGAAAGCAAACAAAGTATAACATTTTCACAAATTAGACTATCTTCAGCAGAGACTGAAGCAGCAAGAAATAAAAAAGTCAGACATTGAAAGACATCACAGATTGGATCCAATCTAACGCTTAAATGCCTAAAAGCTTCAGTATGGCAACACTCAGTGTTAATGACATGGCTCTGTGACATCCAGCACTTCAGGTGGACATGCAGGTACCCACTACAGTGAATAGGGACATTCAACAACCTCAAAATAATGTCCAGTACACTCTGTACAGCAGCAACACAAAGATACTCATCGCTAGTCAATTGGAAAATACCAGTTTCTGCTCCCAGGGCCATTTCTGTGGTCAAAATTAAGCAATGATTGGACATAAAAAAATTTCCTTGCAGTCAGTCCCCTTTCTTTGAGGCAACAGTACTCAGCACTGAGGTGCAAAGTTACACCACTATGCTCTTTTCAGGCCAAGGAAACTTGA
Source organism: Pygoscelis adeliae (assembly GCF_000699105.1). Classification (NCBI taxonomy): domain Eukaryota; kingdom Metazoa; phylum Chordata; class Aves; order Sphenisciformes; family Spheniscidae; genus Pygoscelis; species Pygoscelis adeliae. The sequence goes on along the minus strand of NW_008824359.1, from coordinate 957,319 downwards.
AATCTTTTATACACACTGACACAGCTTTAAAAGGGAAAATAGAGCAAGAAATCCTCACACTTTTATGAACACAACACATTCCAGTGGGACACAGGTAATATACCCTTCTTCAGGCAGAAAAAGGGATTGAACCTGGGTCACCTACTTAATGACTGAGTGCTTTAAAAATACTAGGCTACTATGTAGCAGCAGATGGAGCACTGCTCTGATTACAGGGGCTGGCCAGCAGTGAGGACACTTCTATTGCTTAAACAGAAACATGCACACCTGGGTGAACATCTGGAAATATTGAGCAAATGTGTCAAACCATCTAATTCAAAGAGGCCTTGTTGAAGGAAACCCAGATCTCTGAAAACATACATCAACTCTTTCTGTACTATTTAAAAAAAAAAAAGTTTAAAAATTGCAATTCCATTTTGTGCAGACCCCAATTCTTTCAGAAGACGTTTATAGGTGCTCTGCAAATGACTGATGAATAGACATGTTCAGAAAAGATAGGCAGAGAAAAATTTGGTTTCTGGTATACACTAGGATGCTTAGATGTGCCTAAGTGGCAGTACTTCAGATTTGCAGACCTCAAGTATGATAGGAATATGAAGGACACAAACTGAAGCGTCTGGGGTTTAGGAGCCTATACAGAGACATAGCAGCCAAGAGTGAGGAGCAGGGGTGCTCAGTAGCCTCTCTCCTGCTGCCCCATTTGGCACGCTGCTGTGCCTCTCTTCTCATCAGTGAGAAGACAAGAAGCAACAGGAAGCTCCAGTAAAGCCCTTCCCTTTTTCTTCCAGTCTTCCCTTTCTCATCTTCCTGTTGCAGCAACAGACAGGCTTCAGTGTTGAAGGAGAAACAGAAAATTGCTCAGGCTGCATTTGTTGCTTAAATTGTCATGCCCTGGGGAAAAGCTAACAGGACAGATGGAAGGATCCTTGAGGCTGGGGCTCGTCTGGAGGCGGTCTGTTTGACTGACCACACTGACCTGCAGGCTAAAATCTACAGCACAGCTCCCATTCTTACCAGAGAGTTGCTTAAAGGAGTAAAGATAGTGGGTAAATACAATTTAGTTTTGATTTAGAAATGGAAGAAGGAAAAAAAAAAGTAAAAATCTGTGCTTAACTGAATCAATATAGATACTCAGGATTTGATTTCACAGCAAAGAAGCTTCATCAGCTACTTGTGCTAAAGGTTAATTAAGATTATATTTGTCAATATACAAATATGGGTATGTACATTTCTGGGAATTTTCACCAACTGTAACATTACATATGCTATTAACTATTCCTGAAATGATGCTTTGGTATGTTTGGGTACGCATTTCTTAGTTCTTATTATCACATTATATTAGACAGTGTGATCCTAACTATGAATCAAGACAGTCTCATATGTAATCAGAAAATATGCCAAAAGAATCTCAGTCCAGCATTCATGAAGATAAATGCAGTTGTCTCTAATTAATTTTATGAAACAGGTTTAGCAGGATTCCAGATCCTCCAGAATGTATAGCTTGCTATAAAAATAGGAATCTCTTGATGAATCTGTACGTATGGCAGGATAAACAGAATGTTCCCTTCTGCCTCTAAAAACGTAATATCTCCCATTCTTATTTTGATGTGAAACTCTGGAGCAGAACTTAAACTTTAGGATGATCAGTCCCAATTAAAAAATAATTGATAGGTGGGGATTATTTTCCATGTTAACATTTCAGGTGTTACTGAAATTTCTTCAGGAATCAATCAACCTATTGATAATAAAAGTATTATATGCGAATACACCACATAAATCTGGAATGCATCTAGAGGAAACACAAAATTATTTTATCATTTATCATGGAACATTTTGCCATCTTTACCTTTTCTGTTTGCAGGTACAGAAAAATAGAGACACTGAACTCTTCACTATATACATAAAAAGAAAACACCTTGAATTTTATTTCACGTAGGAAAATGGAATGGTCTGTTCTTTCTCTATTTTTGTGAAGTGCACAATGATAAGACCCTACTTTTAACCCTATGCCATAATGAATCAATAAAGGATGTGCAATGAAATAAATGGAAGGCAAAAGTACAGCAAAAATTGTGCAAGTGAATACTTTTCACAGCATGCTGTCATCCCTTGGAATTAACTCCAGCAGGAGATTATTAAGTCAAATATCGTTGAAAGATTTTTAAAGGGCTGAATAATTTTATGAGTAATAACAACAATATGAATGTTAAAGTAATCTATTACTATGCTTCAGAGGGTAAATTGAATGCTGCAGGGGTCAAGAAGATATCCTCTTCTCTACTTTCCTTTCCACACAACTGGCTAAATGCATTAAAGGTTTTTCTTCAACTTCCCCTCAAGCATCAGACATTGGTCACTTCTGAAGGCAGCAAAAATGCAAGACTCAACAAATGAGAAGAAACATAGGATTTGTCTGATCCAGTATGACAAATCCTATGCTCCTTCTCGTCATCATTATCATCATCTGAACACATTTTACCTCCAGTATAAAAGGAGGTTGCTTTTCTGTGTTCACCACCCCTATGGATGAAGCATAGGTACTTGGAATTTTGCTGGTTTAAGTCACTTAGCATTTTAGTTCTCACATTTAATCAACTTCCTTCTGGGACTCTAGCTCTTCTTTTATTCACCTAGTAGATTTCATGAACTTTCCAAGCTTAAGCTCTGAAGGGAGCTGAAAAGGGGAAGGAAAAATAAAAGAAAAACCACAAAAAAAACTTGATGCAATTTTCTGCTCTTGTCACCATCCATTTGCCCCAAGAGGAGGAGAATGGCAATCTCTGTGACACTGTTCTCACTCTGCTTTTGAGATCTTCTTAGTGACCAGCAGGAACATCAGGTGGAACTGGAACTGGACCAGCAGGACCAGGAACACAGGAACAAAAATCTTTATCCAGTGTAAATTTCTGCTGGTTGCACTGGCCTCAACAGTTGTCCCATGATGCATTTTTTGAGATATTTTAAAAATCTTTCAGATCTCTTTTCTGAATATTTCATCTGTTAAAATTCTATGAATACTTCAAAGGGAGTTAACAAATAATTTAGATTTTTCAGTAACCAAATCATCTCTCGACCACTTTTGAAGAGCAGCCTGATATAACATGTATCTTTGGGGACTGCCCACCACATAGTCACTGTGGAGTTTATGGTGCCGTATTATTGATTCTGAGAGTTTTGTGACCTACTGTGTCTGATGGAAGTGGTAAAAAAGTAATGATTCAAAACACAAGAGCAAAATAATGGCCAGGGATTTATTCATGTTGTTGCTATTATTCATTGCAAAATTCACAACAAAACAATGCAGTAACCTGTACAAACACCATGCAAAATGACAGCATTACAAAAATCTAAGCTAATGGTTCCTCCTTTTACAAAATATGCTCTCAAGAAATCTGTGAAGAATTGCAGATTCTAAATTCATACCTAAACCTTGCATTTGAGCCTGTCTATGGATGACATTATCAGTTTTTCAATATAGCCATCATAGAATCATAGAATGGTTTGGGTTGGAAGGGACCTTAAAGATCATCTAGTTCCAACCCCCTCCACTAGACCAGGTTTCTCAAAGCCCTGTCCAGCTTGGCCTTGAACACTTCCAGGGATGGGGCATCCACAACTTCTCTGGGCAACCTGTTCCAGTGCCTCACCACCCTCATAGTGAAGAATTTTTTCCTGATACCTAATCTAAATTTTCCCTTTTTCAGTTTTAAAGCCATTACCTTGTCTTAGCACTACATGCCTTTGTAAAAAGTCCCTCTCCAGTTTTCTTGTAGGCCCCCTTCAGGTACTGGAAGGCTGCTAGAAGGTGTCCCCGGAGCCTTCTCTTCTCCAGGCTGAACAACAACAACTTTCACAGCCTGTCTTCATAGGAGAGGTGCTCCAGCCCTCTGACCATCTTTGCGGCCCTCCTCTGGACTTGCTCCAACAGGTCCAAGTCCTTCTTATGTTGGGGGCCTCAGAACTGAATGCAGTACTGCAAGTGGGGTCTCACGAGAGCAGAGTAGAGAGGGAGAATCCCCTCCCTCGACCTCCTGGTCATACTTCTTTTGATGCAGCCCAGGATACGATTGGCCTTCTGGGCTGCAAGCACACATTGCCGGGTCCTGTTGAGCTTCTCATCAACTAACACCCCCAAGTCCTTTTCCTCAGGGCTGCTCTTAATCCATTCCCCGTCCAGCCTGCATTTGTGTTTCGGATTGCCCCGACCTTGCACTTGTCCTTGTTGAATTTCATGAGGTTCGCATAGGCCCACTTCTCAAGCCTGTCAAGGTCCCTCTGGATGGTATCCCTTCCCTCCAGCGTGTCGACCGCACCACACAGCTTGGTGTCACTGGCAAACTTGCTGATGGTGCACTCAATCCCACTGTCCACATCACTGACAAAGAAGTTAAACCGTGCCAGTCCCAATACTGACCTCTGAGGAATGCCACTCGTCACTGGTCTCTACTTGGACATCAAGCCATTGACCTCAACCCTTTGAGTGTGACCATACAGCCAATTCCTTATCCACCAAGTGGTCCACTTGTCAAATCCATTACTCTCTAATTTAGAGACAGGGATGTGATGTGAGACAGTGTCAAATGCTTTGCATAGGTCCAGGTAGATGACGTCAGTTGCTCTTCCCTTATCTATCAATACTGTAATCCCATCGTAGAAGGCCACCAAATTTGTCAGGCATGATCTGCCCTTAGTGAAGCCAAGTTGGCTGTCACCAATCACCTCCTCATTTTCCATGTGCCTTAGCATAGTTTCCAGGAGTATCTGTTCCATGATTTTCCCAGGCACAGACGTGAGACTGACTGGCCGGTAGTTCCCCAGGTCTTCCTTTTTTTCCTTTTTAAAAAGGGGGTTATGTTTCCCCTTTTCCAGTCAGTGGAAAAAATACAACCCCCATGCCATTTGACAAACATAACCCATCATGCCATATATAAGCAGCTGAAAGATTCATTTCAAATACAGAATAGATATTTAAGGCAAGATTCACAGCATCTGCTGAAGTATCTCTGAATTACACATCAGAATTCTTGAAAATTGAATACTTGGCCCCAGCTGGAGCTCCTGGTTAGTTATCTAGGCTCCCTGTAAGCTAATGGGGAATTTAATGTTTCTGAAGAGACCTGAACAGAAATCACGTATAGATAACCATGCATCTGAACTCTACTTTTCTATGAGGTGGGGCTGACTGGAGGCTGCATCTGTACCGTTCATATTTTCCTAAAAAAATAATACCTAGCTGGGTAGGTCTCAATCTTTTAAAAACATTGTCAGTAGTGGGGAAAGGAGTGGTAAAGCCACCAACTTTCATATAACCATTTATTAGCTATATAGTAAATGCAAGAAGCATTTTTACTCTGGGGTTTATTGGTACCAATGTTTGGCAAGGAGGGAGTAGACTTGGGTTCCAGTCCTTGCTCTCAGAAATCTTTGTTATTCTCTGAGCAGAAACTACATGTGACTTCCCCAACCAAGTGCTCTTATATTACTATTCTATACTTAAATTACCATCCTCAGAAGATGGAAACTGAAATCAGATTGCCAACCTGTTAGGAAAGTGCTCTGACCAAGAGACTGTTTTGGTAATGTGAATGAAATACGTATTTACAAACATTTCCTACCAAACTTGAAACTGACTGGTGATTTTTAGGTGCCTTTTAGAACAAGGTCTTTCTTGGTTATTGTTTTTGGATTAGTCTGTCTTAAGTGGTACTTTCAGCTTTGCCTCAAATAAGTCTTCAAGGCTGGAGTCTGACTTTTGTACTAATGAGCCACATGGCACCTACAATCATGCTTACTAAGTTAGAAGTGGCAATACATGAACCTTAGAAGATTATTTTCCACATATCAGATATTGCCCTATTTGACAATCTCAAATGCCTTCAGTGCACATATTCAGTAACATTAAGATTTATATCTCACAGAACAGAATATTTACAACAAAGAAAACTGATTCAGAAAGTATAAAACACCTTCAAGAGATTCATACTCTAACTGATTTTTTAAAAAGTTAATTTTGTTTCTATACTTATGTAATAGGTGTTTAAGCAAGAGGACAAACAATTTTGTTTTAATGTATTGAGCTAAATATTTCTGATAAGGTAATAAAATAGCTTTGTTTTGCTGATCTAAAGGGGAATAATAAACAGATCAAGGTTTAATGCTAGAGTTATTGAGAAAAGAAAGTTATAGAGACACAGGTTGGAGTCCACACATATTTAAGTTTTGTATCATTCTACCACTGTGGATTTCAGTTGTAGTTCCCATACCAGTGTGAAGCGAGAGTAGGACATTGAGGATAATTGAGTCCCAGAAATAAGGGAAATAACTCCAACAGTTTGTATTTATTAAAAGCAAATATTGTCATTCATCAGTGTTGATTTTTTAATTATTATTATTATTTTTCACAATTACAGCATCTTTTAAATTGTCAAATACATTACTTTCAATTAAAGAGGATGAATGCAAAGTCAAAGATCGATCTGTCAGGGCAAATCTCACTTAGCACCCATAATTCTTTCTGCATCTGCTGGATTCAAAGGTCCAGGTTACCAAAAGATATCCACTGCCTTCTACATGGTTTGAATAAATCCTGTCATGAGTTAAGGTGGCTGCTTAGTGACCCACAATGACTTCACCTTTCTTCTCAAGTGCAAAATAATCCTTGTTTTCAGAAACTTACCTGTTCTATGCAAGAACAGCATGAGTAACTGTATACCTAGAATAACAGTGAAATCCTCTTTTTACTTTTTCTCTAGAAGTCCTGGCAGTTTTGTTCCCCCTGTATAGCACCATTCAATACAAATTACTTGTGGAAAACCAAAGCCACAGATCTGTTTCTAACAATATTGGACAAAATTATCAAATTGTAGACAATCATTAAAAGAAAAGAGTTTTGCTATTTGATGTGTAAAGATTGTTCACAATGAATATAGGTGAAAGAGCTCTAATTATGTTATAAAGCTTATCAATGAGAGCAATGGAATATTCCAATGTCTGCTAAGTTGCTGTCGCTTAGTGAATAACCTTCTTGGCCTTTTAACAATGGGAGTTGTTTCTTGTTTTACTTCACTTTGCATCACTGAGTGGTCTCAAAACTGTAGCTATAGCAATTATTCATTCCATCTCATTACAGCATATAAAAACGACTCACACTAAATTATCCCTGAATGCTGCTGGCTTACCACCGCATAAGACTGACCCAGAAACCCTGATTCCCTATCTTTGTTTGTTACCTTCAAACTTCTCATCTTTCTTCAGATTCAAGTTCAACTGGTAAAAAGCCTTTTGGTGTTTAGTACACTTAGCTACTATACCTTTTTTCTTTAAAAGCTAGCTGTTTTCAAATATTTCATTTGAATTTTTTTGTAGATATGCAATGAGTCATTATGTACAGCATAGAAAATAATTTTAAAAGGATGTTTAGTACTTTAAAAAATGCTTCTTGGTTTACTTTGATGGAGAAAGTTAACCAAGTTTTATATTCTATCCATGTAGATTGCACTTAGTAAAAGCTTGTGTAAAGCTCTTCTGACAAAGGGCACTATCCAGCTTGACTGCTCTAGGAACTAGAACACACCTACCAAGAGACAGAAGAATGAACTATCAGAATAATTAGGAAATAAAATCCATCATGATATAAGCTACTGGCAAGTGTTGAATTCTTCCAGCCATGTTCAGCTTGGAAGAAATGGGCACTGAAAATACTCATTTACCCTAGGCACATCTCTGTCACCTTATCATTTTCATCTCCAACATTATTGTCCCTTTCAGAGTGACTGTGAGTCTATGTTAAGTATATTTACAAAGTGCCAGAGGCGACTGCTCTGACCAGGACTATCTGTGCTGGAAAAGTTGTCAAGAGGAACAATATTTTTGTGGCAGTCCTGAGAGAATCCCAGTTTATTCAGCTGCAGCTCTTTCTACATCAGTAAATAAAGTCTATTCATCAAAAGCTGCATCTATGTTAGCTTTCGGGATGGAGCAATAATGTAGTTTTGAAACAAATCTCCAGTGACCACATTTATTGCATATTGTTTCCATTTCAGAGAGGACTTGGTGTACATGAACAAACGTCCTTTCTGAGGAAACAGAAACAGAAGATCTGTTTGAGGTGCATGACAAATGGATTTCAATCTCTAATAAGAACATAAAGGCCCAAACCAATCACTGGTCCTTCAGACAGATTTGAACCAAAGTTTGTGGACATTTTGTCCAAGGGCTCAAACTAAATCTAGTCCAACACTCATATATGCTGGAACCACATGTGATGAATATGTAAAGCCTGCAGCTTTAGCTGCTTTGATCTAGTGACCTATTGCACTATATTACTTGCTAAAGTAGACATAGAATCATAGAATAGTTTGGGTTGGAAGGGACCTTTAAAGGTCATCTAGTCCAATCCCCCTGCTGTCAGCATAGTCAACAACATTTAAATGCCCTGCTCTTCACTCTCCCATACCTCCAGGGGAACAGAACACTATGTGAATTAACAATCCAGCAAGAACTTCAGCAGAAACACACATCTTCTTTGCTACCTTCCTAGTAGTCATAATGGAAGGTACAGCAGCCACAGGACCACTTTATTCATTCACAAGCACCAACAACAAATACAAAGGGACTCCTTGCTCATTAAGCTTAACTGTCTCTTTAATAAAAGAATAAAATTAAGACTATACAAGTTGCAACATAGTGGTCTACTCATATATCGTCAAGGGACTATCTGAAACAGCTTTGGTAATAGTTTTGTTGTAGTTGTATTCCAGACGTTTTCCATTGCCTATCACAAAATCAGGAGAAAAAAGTCTGTAAATTTACTTCTCTAGATGTTTAACATTCAATTTTAGTTTCTCTGAGAGTAAGGGGTGCACACAATCCCAAAACATCTGCCCAGCTTCCCAATACAGTGCATGAGCAGAGCAGGACAACTAATAGTAAAATACATGGAAACTATCAAGTTGAGTGGTTAGGTGTTTAAATTAGGCAACAGGGGACTACAGGGAGAAAGAGAGGAGGAATCCTAATTCCCATGTCTCAAAAATAATTCCAAACCAGGCACAGCAGGAACTTAATAACAAGTCTCTCTTACTCAGGTGAGTCCTTTGATCAATAGAGTGTTTGTAAAACCTATGAGGGACACATGCCATCTACCCAGCCTTAGAACGAGCAGTCTCAGGTTGTCTTGTATACAAGTCCTAATCTGCTGTATACCTTCGCCCAGGCGAGCAGCTCCAGTGCCAGCAGGATCCGCAGAGGAGTGCTCTAGCATGGTGCACAGGGGGGTTTCCCAAACTGGGGGAACCTCAGGGGGAGCCAAGAGAGCTGCCAGGAGCCCGCAGCTCATGCAACAGC
>NW_008824359.1:947322-947692 GCF_000699105.1 Pygoscelis adeliae | reverse complement strand
CTGCCAGGCGCACTCCGCTCATGCAACAGCATCTGAGGAGACCTGGGCAGGGCCAGGAGCAACGGTGGCCAAGCCCCACCCCACGTATAAAAACCCTTAGGGAGCGCTAGTGACCAGGAGCGCAGGGAACAGGGTGGGCAAACTGGGTGTGGTGTGTCAGCAAGGGCATGGTGTGGCAGTTTGCACTGCAGCTCATGCGGAAGGGCATGCAGGAAGGGCGCTGAAGCTCTGCCAGCTCAACCAGGGAGCAATGGTATCCACCAGGCAGAAAGCCATGGCCTCTCTATGCTCTGCACCCACCATGACTGATGCAGCTTCCCAGACAGAGCTCCAGTGGGAACACGCTGCCAGCCCGGCGCCCGGCCGCAGG
>NW_008824359.1:938508-943613 GCF_000699105.1 Pygoscelis adeliae | reverse complement strand
AGACTGGTGAAGGGTCTGGAGAACAAGTCTGATGAGGAGCGTCTGAGGGAACTGGGGTTGTTTAGCCTGGAGAAAAGGAGGCTGAGGGGAGACCTCTTCGCTCTCTACAACTACCTGAAAGGGGGTTGTAGCGAGGTGGGTGTCGGTCTCTTCTCCCAAGTAACAAGTGATGGGAAAAGAGGAAACAGCCTCAAGCTGCGCCAGGGGAGGTTTAGATTGGATATTAGGAAAAATTGCTTCACCAAAAGGGTTGTCAAGCATTGGACCAGGCTGCCCAGGGAAGTGGTTGAGTCACCATCCCTGGAGGTATTTAAAAGACGTGTAGATGAGGCGCTTAGGGACATGGTTTAGTGCTGGACTTGTCAGTGCTAGGTTAATGGTTGGACTTGATGATCTTAAAGGTCTTTTCCAACCTAAACAGTTCTATGATTCCATGATTCTGAAATCATGTGCAACATAAAGCCATTAGAGAAGATGGTAAAAGTGGGATTTCCATGTCAAGCTCAGTGACACCTCAGTGATTTTGCATCTGCTCAGGTTCTTACAGGACTCTGAATGCACCCGCTGACAGATGGCCTTAATGCCCTCAACTGAGGGACTTACAGATTTCAGAGAAACTGAAAAGTGTTCAATTGTATCTAATAAATTACTTTTCTTCAAATGTTGCATGTACACAATTACATATATCTTTGAGAAACTGTAAAGGCTCTATGCCATTTCCCACCAGACGGTCTGTCCTGAAGAATGTGATTTCAGTGCCAAGTTCAGAGTGATTCGATGTGGTCATGGTGCATGGATCTGTTCTCTTCAAGTTGGAGAAGGGATTTTGTCACACGTGAGGTACTTCTACTTATATCCATGTCACTATGCGACCATCATAAATTAAGTTGTGCTCCCCAGAGGCTTTGGCTCCATGTGAGAATGGAAAATGCGTGAATGGTGTGAAGCCAGGATTGCTCTGATACTGTTCTTCACGATCCAGCACAGCTGACCGCTCTCTCAGTGTCAGATTGATTTCTGAGGTTACAAGACTTTTGAACCAATCCTTATTTTGGAGGCTTCTGTGTCCTCAGAAAAGTCACAATTCTTACAAAATGGATCATCCATGCTTCTGTCAAGAACACCTGGATTTATTCTATTTTGTTATGGGCACTGAGTTTAGGTAGGCTGAATCTATACCTTAGTGATGGGCATTACAGCTGCAAGGTGAGACAGAGCTCAGAGCCACTGTCTCTCAGCTGAGGAAACAGTTTTATCGCACATGTGCAAGAATTAGTTTTGCTGACGGTTGTTTAGGAATTACCCCATTTTCTTCATGAAGACCTCATTTCTTCAGCTAATCCTAGTTTAGAGAAATTACTGAATAAGGAAGTAATTAGTGCTTAATGCTATCATTTTTCAACTGTTCCAAATCCAACAGTTGTGACTTTTCCAGACATTGAGAAAGAATTTAATGAAAAGTGATGCAGTATGAACAGTAGATTGAATTGTGATCATTATTATCATTGTTATCATATGTAACAAATTAAAAGAGAGGAAGATATACATATAATGTTGTTTTTTTTAAACTTGCTAAAATGTACTTCAGGTATAATTGAGTGAGCTTTTCTGTTAATAATTATTTTTCAATTATGGCTTTTTCCACCCACAAAAAGGAAAAAAATGTTAACATGGAACATGTTTTTAAATAAACAAGAAATTACTTTCAAGACAGTTGCAATTCTTGCTCTGTGACATAACTGCATGTTTTTATAGTGACACACATCAAATAAAGAGTTCAGAAAAGTAATGGAGTAACATGGAACTTGCAGTTTCAGGAGAGTTGATCTTGCAACAAATTCAGTTTGAAGAATAGTTTTATTTATTTGGGAATATGTAATGTCTGGTTGCAATATATGAAGCTGAAAATCCCAAACCTTCTCTGCTTCCACACCATGCTAGGTAAAAACATTGCCATTGTACAGGAGTTCAGGACTGGAAAGGACCCGCTGGCTCAGCAGAACCCCAGTGGAAGAGTGATAGTCAGGGAGATCAGTCCCACCAATTTTAACAGTATTTTGTTGTGTTGTCTCTATTGTCACTGTCAAGCAGTAAAATAGGATAAAGGACTACCAGGAAAGATGAGATAAAAATTTGAAAATCATGTAATTAAAATTTAGGTGGGATAAAGATCATGTTGAATGAGACTTGAAAACTTATGTTAGTGGCAAATTATAAATATTTTTTGTGGAGGGATGGGTTTGTATCATCAGATGCATCCTGTAGTGAATTCCCATGTTAGTAAGCACTGTAATACAAGGAGAAAAAACAATAATTGCAGAAAGAACCTAAAAACCTCTAGATCTATCTGAACATTTTAAAATATTCAGAAGGAGAAGCAAGGTGTTTAACAAGGAAATATCCACTTTCCTTTTAAGACTTCCTGGTTAAATGTGATTATTTCATATTCCCAAATAGGAGGAATAGAATTGTTGATTTCACCTTCTTTTTTTCTTATGTACAACAAAAAGGTCGACAGCTATAAAAGTAAGGGGAATATAGCTGAACCAAACTACTTTTGCCTGGAATCATTTATTAAGGAAAAGATCTATCACACACTTCCCCCCGATGTATGGTATTAGAGACTAATTTTTGAACTAATCTAATTAAAGTCAATTTTGGGATAGTGGTCCTTCTCTAATTGTTTCTGAGACATACGCATTAGCAACAGAGAGTGTTATGTTGTCATAGCAACAGGCCTACCATAATGACTTCAGAAATAGAATTGAATTATGTCACAATGGTGGTCTGGGAACAGCTGCTTCTGTGCAAGTTTGGTTAGGAGGGACAGAGACGTGTGTTGGCTGCGATGAAACCATGTGATGGTTTGTGGATCCCAACTTTAGGTGCATATAAAGAGCCCACCCCCTCTGTAGGTGTTTTGATGCTTGGCTAAGGTAAAAATATTTTTATTATGGATATTTCATTCTTATTATTCTGCAGTTTGTGTAAAATCCTTTCACATGCACTGAGCTTAGCACTTCACTTAATGTTGTAACTGCATACAGTGACAGATGTATAGTTGAGGACCTCTGTACGTTCTCTTTTTCCTACACGTGATCAACAAATAAAGGTAGATGAAGGAGTCCACTGCAATCCTTCCATAGTCCTCAAGTAGTGAGGCATAAACGAGAGACTTAAAAGTACACCTGTCATATTAAAATGCAGGACAGCAATGTATTTCATCAAATGGGCTGGCCTGTTGAGTAGAGTGTCTCGGGATGTTGTGTATGAAGATGTACACCATCTGCTTTCAGATTAGCACTTGCACCGAGCAAGATGCCTGCCCTTACTTTTCTTTGTTTCCTTTCATTTTCTTTCCTGAGTTTTGCTGGCTCTCCATTATGAATTCATGGTCTAGAAGAAGTGAACTCAGCGCAAGAGAAAAGGATTTCCTGTTCATTAATTACATGCTATTAATTTGACAACTTTGATTGTGACTTAGAAGGCAAATATCTGTCCAGATTGCAACACTTAAGTTCACAGCATGGCACAGCTCTCGTAAAGGTGATTCAGGGTAGTTTATAGAAAGTGGGACATCAGATGGTAAAGTTAATCTCCAAAACAGCTCCCTTAGTGCTAATGTAGGAAAGGCAAGTGAATGTAAGAGTCCCGATACTGTAGAAACTGTCCAGAAACTGTAAAGAAAACTTCATTCTGGCTTATACAGCTCCATATCCAGGTGTCAAGTATGAACTGAGTATTTCTAAGTTTCTTGGGGAGAGGAAAAAGAAAACAGAGTGAGAATGTAAAAAGATAAAAGTAGGGTTAGATATTTTAAAAAAAAATAATAATAGTGAAATGTACATCTGAAATGTGTTTTAAACAGAGACAGAAACTTTCTAAAAACTAAAAACCAATAGCTCCATGAACAGAGAAAATAATAAATTTTTATTTCCTATGGAGTTGTCTCTGGTGTTATCTAGGAAGATATGACTTCCACATAAAATTTATCTGATGGTTGAAGTTTTCATAATGTGGTTCCTCCATGTGTATTCCCTACAGTTTAATAAGGGCTGAGGTCATACTCTAGACAGCTATACGTTTTCTCTCAAGTACTTACCTGTCTGTTTTCACAATATGTCTAGGAACAGAGTATCTTTGAAACGACTGTGTCTATGTCAAAGTTCTTTGAAATCGGTGGACAGGTTAAAAAATTGTGGACAAGAAAAGGGGAGGGATGGATAGACATACAATATGATTACTTAAACTTTACTTCTTTAAGAAATCTCACTGGGAAAAACAAAACAAAACAAAACAAAACAAAACAAAACAAATAAACAGAAAACCAATAGCTTGCTGGAGACATCTGAGAAACAGTGAGAAAATTTCCACACAAATGTATATCACAAGACTAACACTTTGCACTGGTTTTGGCTGGGATAGAGTAAATTTTCTTCAAAGTAGCTAGTATGGGGCTGCGTTTTGGATTTGTGCTAGAAACAGTGTTGATAACACAGGGACATTTTTGTTACTGCTGAGCAGTGCTGACACAGAGTCAAGGCCTTTTCTGCTTCTCACCCTACCCCACCAGGAGAAGGCTGGAGGGGCACAAGAAGCTGGGAGGGGGCACAGCCAGGACAGCTGACCCAAACTGGCCCAAGGGACATTCCATACCATATGACGTCATGCTCAGTATATAAAGCTGGGGGAAGAAGAAGGAAGGGGGGAACATTTGGAGTGATGGCGTTTGTCGTCCCAAGTAACGGTTACGTGTGATGGAGCCCTGCTTTCCTGGAGATGGCTGAACACCTGTCTGCCAATGGGAAGTGAATGATTGTGGTGAATGGAGTTCAATCCAGTTGGCGGCCGGTCACGAGCGGTGTTCCCCAGGGCTCAGTTTTAGGGCCGGTCTTGTTAATATCTTTATCAATGACCTGGATGAGGGGATCGAGTGCACCCTCAGTCAGTTTGCGGACGACACCAAGTTGGGTGGGAATGTTGATCTGCTCGAGGGCAGGAAGGCTCTGCAGAGGGACCTGGACAGGCTGGATCGATGGGCCGAGGCCAACTGTATGAGATTCAACAAGGCCAAGTGCCGGGTCCTGCACTTCGGCCACAACCAC
>NW_008824359.1:932412-937706 GCF_000699105.1 Pygoscelis adeliae | reverse complement strand
AGTGGCCTAGCGGCTGTTTTGTGCTTAGTTGCCTGCTGGGGTTAAACCACCACAGTCCTTTTTGGTGCCCAACGTGGGGCACGACAACTTTGAGAGTAAATTAATCAACATTGTGACCAGAGACTATTAAACCAATATGATGAATGCTTATAACAAATTTGTCGTAACACACTCTGGTCAGATCCATCATTATTTCAACCCTTCGTGCCCCACATTGGGCACCAACAAGACAGTAATTTTTCCTGGCTTGACAGAATTCTGTTCTAAAGTCTTTTTTCTGACACTCTTGCAGATTCTTCACTGTTTATCTGTCTATCCTGATGACTGGTGTGAGTGAGAATTGTAGTGAGAGGGATCTCCTATTCATAACTTGACCTGGTATATGGCAACTTTCCTAGTGAACCGCTGGTGTTCGTGAGAGGGCAGTGTTCTGACATGGGCATTAAAGCACTTGTAGATGATGGTACAGTAGGTTTGGGGGGGCTATGGCATATCTATAATACTGTTACTCCCTGATTGTGACACAAGACTAACAGATTTTGGATGAAGAAGAGCAAACTGGAGGACATAGTTATGCCCCAGTCATTTTAATTTTTTTTGTTTTTAATTCCTCATTGGAAGAAAATCTGAATCATTAAAACACCTGTCTGAAAACAGAATTTTATGGGAATGCTTATAGACATGCTCCATAATCTGGGTTTGAACCTGTTTAACCTTGCTTGGGTTGTAGGAGACCCAGGCTCAAATTTATATTTCCCATGATAATGAGATGTTCTTGACTTTGTGAGATTGAAAACAGTTTTCCATATAATTCTTTTTTTCATTAGCAGTATCCAAAACACCACATTATAGTTTATCTTTATCTCTGATCTCAAAAGCTTCACAGGCCAAAACAGAACTGAGATGAGGAAGGAAACGGGGAATGATGATGAATATCTCCAATTACTGCACATAAGTTTTGTGAAAGTCAGATGCATTTCTGTAGTGTCAAGAGTATAGTTTGAAACACCTGATAAACGCATCAAGTACAATCCATTTTTCTCCATTAGAAGAATCACACTGTTAAGACCACTGATAAGGTATTCGTCTGTCGGCAGCTGTCAATATGTACAGCTAGTCAAATAAGCCCTGACAAAATAAAGTTACACAGAAACACATAGTTCATTGAGCCCAACTGTCTCATTTCAAACCTCTTGGGTTTAACAAGCTTTTGCTGACTGCAGATCTCACTTTGCAGGGAACACTTTTTTAATTCCTGGTAGATCTGCCATAGGGACAGAGACCCCACAAACTATGAAATATTCAAACCAGATTCATACAGCTGCTCAAAAGCCAAGTCCTCTGCAACTGCCCAGTGGAAATGACAGTATCATCAGTTTAACAGTGGGGATTATTTGGGAAATTGACAGGAACACCAATTGCCCTAAGCACCTACAGTATCCAAGACCTACCACTAGACATATAGGGAGAGCAAATGCTTTTGATTCAATCTGGACAGGAAACTAACATTCATTTAAAATTTCCTGTAAATTAAAATCCTTACTTTTTAGCAAGTTGTACACTTAGACTTGAACTTGTTCCATTCCCAGTGCTTCCTAACATATACTATGCCTGAGAGAGCCATCCACAGAGAGTATGCACACAGGGATGTCCAGCTGACCCAAAGTTATCTAGGCTGCCTGCTATAATAATCAGTATTTTAAAATAGATTTTATTTCCTTAGAGCTACACTCATCACTTCCTTATCCTTCCGCACTTTGAGCAGAAGCATGATGAGGATCACACAGTCCATCCTAATGACAGTTTACAAAGTGTGGTCTGTACCAAATTCAGAAGAATGACATTTGTGAATTCTATCACAGACCTGAGCAAAACATTATGGCTAAGTTTTATGACCACAGGAATAGTCCCAGAATCATTGTTGCTTATTTGCTTATCCTCCCTCTCTAAAACAGTAGCTGTTGGGCTGACTTGTACAAGTATTGAACTGTAGTACTGTTGCTGATGGCTCAGCTGCATGATCTAAAGAAGTATGAACACAAATTCAAAATTTGCCAGCTGTTAGAATTATCGGTTCTCAGAGGGCATTGTGAAAATCCAGCCTCTAACGCTATTGGGTCCAAAAGTACAAGTCTAGAGAGCATATGCAGAACTGAAAGTAGTGTTCTAGAAGTAAGAAATATAATATCCTTTCAAATTCAGATTATATTAAGATAAAACAGGTTTAAGGGATCTCCAGTTAAAATAATACTGTGCAATATAATAGGATTAAAAAGATTGTAACCTTGCAAATATGTCAGTTATCCCAAAGTAGCCCAATTATAGACCAAAATTTGGCTTATTCCTGTCCCTATAATAGAATGGTATAGATCAGAAAGTCATTAGTTGGAGACACATGAGTAAAATACAGCGAACACTATTGCTGTCCAGCCTCTCCAAAAAAGTTCCAACGATGACAATGTTTTCTTAATGCTAAAGCTATTCTTGTGGTCATTCAGTGTTCATACCTGTAGATTTAAAAACACAAGAAACAACTACATAGATTTTTTTAATTGTAAATCCAATGTAGTTTTTAAAAAAATGTTTATTTCTCAGACACAAGTCAGTTCAAATTAAACTACACATTAAAAAAAAAAATGGTGGAGTCAGGACATACTCATAAAACAGTGAAAATAAGTCTTGTATGGATTTTGTCCCATCTGTCTGTATCCATCTGTTGTCTCTCATCCTATTTTTATACATTTTATAGCAGAGACAGGTTTGCTTCATTATTGATCCGTATGTATACAGCACTGAGCACAATGGGGTTCCAGTCAACAATCAAAATTTTGAGGCGCTGTGGTTAGAAAATACATCTATAATACATGAAGAGGCATCATTTATGAAAATGAAGTGAACAGAGAAAGCAAAAGAAAATTACATAATTGAAAAGCACCAGGGAAGGATGGATTTTACAACTATTGGTTAATGAGCTTAACAAATTTGCTCAGATTCCATCTCCATCCGTAACATGCTAAGTAAAGGTATAGCTAGAAGAATGGTAGAAGTAAGGACCATTTTCTTTAACTTTTTTCAGTTACACTGTACGAAAAGATTGATAAATGTGATCAGGTGTGACAGAACTAAGACAAGAAATAGACACTAAAAAATTTAAGCTGCTTGCCTTTATGTTGCAAGGATGTTGAAAATAATTGGAATACTTCAAGAACAAAAAAGATGGGAGTAAAAATGAACATCCAGCAGTGCATATTTTCAATAGGCTGTGCAAAGACTATGGCATAGTGTACCATCCAAGTAAATTATAAGATTATTTGGACTAATGTCATGGTAAAATTGATGCAAACTTGCACAGAGAAGTATCTACTGTATATGAAATATGAATTAAAATACTGGACAAGCTAGGTATAGAGCTTAGCAACAGCAACTCTTCAATGACTCTTTATCATCCTTCCTCCTTCTTTAACACCCATTTCCACTGACTGAAAAGCACTGATATAGAAGGAAGACCATTTAATGACTAAAGAAAGCAGAATTGCTTCACTTTTTTTTTTAGACACCTGACATATTTATTAATTTGTTAAAATTATTTAATCTGTGATTAATTTAATAAGGTATTAAAAAGAATTGCACAACTATTGCAGAAGATGTAAACAGATAACAAGATGATAGCAGATAACCAGAATATTGATTATAAGCTTTTGAAATTCCTTGCAAAAATGTAATTTTAATAATAAATGAAGAAAGCTGTCGTGGTTTAACCTCAGCCGGCAACTGAGCACCACACAGCCGCTCGCTCACTCCCCCATGGTGGGATGGGGGAGAGAATCGGAAGGGTAAAAGTGAGAAAACTCTTGGGTTGAGATAAAAACAGTTTAATAGGTAAAGCAAAAGCCGCGCACGCAAGCAAAGCAAAACAAGGAATTCATTCACTCCTTCCCATGGGCAGGCAGGTGTTCAGCCATCCCCAGGAAAGCAGGGCTCCATCACGCATAACAGTTACTTGGGAAGACAAACGCCATCACTCCAAACGTCCCCCCCCTTCCTTCTTCTTCCCCCAGCTTTATATACTGAGCATGACGTCACATGGTATGGAATATCCCTTTGGCCAGTTGGGGTCACCTGTCCTGGCTGTGCCCCCTCCCAGCTTCTTGTGCACCTCCAGCCTTCTCAGTTGGTAGAGCATGGGAAAAAGTCCTTGGCTAGTGTAAACACTACCTAGCAACAACTAAAACATCGGTGTGTTATCAACATTGTTCTCACCCTAAATCCAAAACACAGCACTGTACCAGCTACTAGGAAGGAAATTAACTCTATCTCTGCCGAAACCAGGACAAAAGCATAAAATGAATAAGCTTGAAGTACAAGCAGATATATCAGGAGACTGTTTTGACTGAACAGGGAATTCACAACTAAGTCTCAGTGCAAAAAATGATGTATCATGACGTGGAAGTGAGGATAAGCTGCAGAGGAGGAATACAGAGATATTGCCAGAGCGTGAGGGATGGTGTTAGGAAAGCCAAAGCTGAACTCACATTGAATCTGACAAGGGACATAAAGAACAAGCAGAAAAGCTTCTACTGCTATAATAGTAAAAGAAACAAGAAAGATGTAAGGCAGGTGATTCAGTGACAGTGGATGCAGCAAAGGCCGAGTACTCAATACCTTCTTCACTTTTGTCTTCACAAGCATAGTCTCTCAGGCTTTTGTGCCTAGAAACAAGGTTCAAGGAAGAGGGGAAATATCAGTGCTGCAAGAAGATCAAGCCAGGGATCTCTTGAGAAATCAAACCCCTCCCAAGTCTATGGAAATCACAAGGGTGCATCCAAGGTTGCAAAGAGAGCTGGCTGATGTCATTGCAAGGCTATTGTTTCTCAACTTTGAAAGGTCCTCAAATAAAGAAAGACAAATGTTGCACAGATTTTCAAAAAGGTCAAGAAAAACAGTCCAGAAAACTACAAGGCAATCAACCTCAATTCATTCCTGAGAAAAATCATGGAACATAGAATCATAGAATCATTAAGGTTGGAAGAGACCTCCAAGATCATCGAGTCCAACCGTCAACCCAACACCACCATGCTCACTAAACCATGTCCCTAAGTGCCTCATCTACCCATCTTTTAAATACTTCCAGGGATGGGGACTCAACCACTTCCCTGGGCAGCCTGGTCCAATGTTTAACCACTCTTTCAGTAAAGACATTTTTCCTCACGTCCAATCTAAACCTCCCCTGGCGCAACTTGAGGCCATTTCCTCTCGTCCTTTCGCCACTTACTTGGGAGAAGAGACCAACACCC
>NW_008824359.1:915865-932018 GCF_000699105.1 Pygoscelis adeliae | reverse complement strand
GGCAGCTTTCCAGCCACTCTTCCCCAAGCCTGTAGCGCTGCAGGGGGTTGTTGTGGCCAAAGTGCAGGACCCGGCACTTGGCCTTGTTGAACCTCATACAGTTGGCCTTGGCCCATCAATTCAGCCTGTCCAGGTCTGCACAGCCTTCCTACCCTCGAGCAGATCAACACTGCCACCCAACTTGGTGTCGTCTGCAAATTTACTGAGGGTGCACTCGATCCCCTCATCCAGATCATTGATAAAGATATTGAACAGAACTGGCCCCAAAACTGAGCCCTGGGGAACACCGCTCGTGACCGGCCGCCAACTGGATTGAACTCCATTCACCACAACTCTCTGAGCCCGGCCGTCCAGCCAGTTTTTGACCCAGCGAAGAGTACACCTGTCTAAGCCATGAGCCGCCAGCTTCTCTAGAGGAATGCTGTGGGAGATGGTGTCAAAGGCCTTACTGAAGTCCAGGTATACCACATGTCCTCTTGGAAGCCATTTCTGGACATGTGAAGCAGAAGGTGACCAGGAAGAGCCACCATGGATTCCCCAAGGACAAAATATGTTTGACCTACTTGATTGCCTCCTGTGATAAAATGACTATCCCTGTGGATGAGAGGAAAGCAGTAACTGTTGTGTATCTTGACTTTAGCAAGGCTTTTGACAAGGTCTCCTCCATGTCTTTAAGTTGGCATGTTATGACCTACTGAACTACTAGATGAACTACTAGGTGAACTACTAGATAATAAAGGATAATAAATAATGATTCAGACTCTAACTGGAGGCTGGTTACAAGTAGAGCTTCTCAGAGGCCTATGCTGGGACTCATCCTGTTTAGTATCTGCAGGAAAGGACCTGGGGGTCCTAGCTGACAGTAGCCTATACATGAGTCAACAGTGCACTGTAGCAGTAATGGAGGCTAACAAGACACTGGGCTGTATCAAGAAAATCATACCCAATCAAGGAAGTGATGATTCATCTTTTCTTTTCACTTATTTGACCATACCTGGAATATTGCTTCCAGTTTTGGACTTCCCAATACAAGAAGGATGCTGATAAACAGAAGTAAATTCAGCTGGTTGCCCCAAAATGGTCGGGGCTTGAGCACTCACCCTTTGAGGAGAGGCTGGAGTAGTTGGGATTTTTCAGCATGAAGAAGAGGTGGGTTTGGTGGGGTGTAACTGCAGCCTTCCAGTACCTATGGGTAGCTCACCAAGAAGATGAAGCCAGTCTCTTTACTTAGGTACCCAGTGAGTTGAGGAGAGGCAGTGGTCATGCATTGAAATGGGGAAGTTCTGAGTGAATATAAAGAAACAGATTTTCACTATGAGAATAATTAAGCATTGGCACAGGTCACAGAGATAATGTCCTAAGCAACCCAGTCTGAATTCAGCATTGACCCTGCTCTGAGCAGGAGGTTGGATTAGAGACTTCTGAAGGTCCCTTCCAATCTGAATGACTCCATGACTCTTACATATTTGGGGATACTGAAGACACAGCTCTGTAGAAAAAAGACAATAAAAATAAAAAATATTGTACTATATGCATAGTACCTGTTCTTCTGCAGCAAAATGTTCAAAGAGACACCTAAAAATTGGAGGAGCAAAAGGATGTTAGCACTGTGCTAGGCAATAACACAAGTTCATATGTGAAAGGCTTCAGGTTGAAAAGAAGAAAGGTCTAAGAGCACTCTAGATGTTCTGGAAGAGAAAAATATAATGGAAGTAAATTATATGGGAATAGAAGATGAACTGAGAGGACCTTGAGTACTATTCCAAATTGTAAATCCTAGTAAGTGTAAGTCATTAGACTGACAGCAAAAGCAAACTTAAGGAGGAGGAAAGGTGTAGCAAATAGGTTTCATGGAGATTTAAAAAAAAAAAAGAAAGAAAAAAGATATGACAAATTATAACTGAGAGAAGTGTGGGTTGTTTGGGTGGGTTTTTTGTTTGTTTTGTCTTGTTTTTAAGTGGACACCTATTTGCTCATGAGACATTAAAGCAGCACAGAGGATAGGCAAAGTGCAAGTCCAAAAGATAGGGTATATGGTCAATCACATTAGAGTGGACGTAACAAGCTGTCCAGAGAAAAGCTTGAATGCAACTCTACAAATTTAGCAGTGCTGTGTAAGACGTAAAGACTACAGAAAGGAGAAAAAAAAAAATTTAGGCCAGATGAGGTCTTCTAAGAGAACAAGACCATTAAAAGATTATGGTATTTTTCAATCACTACTTTGAAATATCTAAATAGGGCCATTATAAAAAAGAAGGGAAAAGTGCTTTATCTTAAATTTGATTTTTTTGTTTGATGAGAATTCTGAATTTAAAATACAAACTAATAAATACAGTCAGTTATTCCAGGAACTTAAAAAATCCTTTGGAGTTGAAAGAATATAATCATAATACCAATTCTTTGTGACACTTTGGCACTGCATGCAAATCACAGTCACATTAGATACATAGAAAGCTGTCTCTGTCATAAGTCATGTGTCCTTTCCTCAGTCAGCTTTGCTGAGCACTTGAAAATACTGGAGAACTAATTAATTTTCCCAATTCACCAATGCTTTTTTCTAAGTCAGATTCACATTAAGACTCTTTTTCTTGTGAAAATCTGTGTGGCAAGAATTATAACTTTTAACAGTACTCCTCCTACTGCTTCTAATCACAGTAGTAATTAAGAAAAATCATACCCAGATGAGACACTGAATGTGAGGACTTAATATTAATGTTTGTTATTTACTAGGTTTTCTGACAGCACTGATAACAGCAGTAGATAGTACATTGATATTTTTAAACTGGAAATATTCAGCTGCCAATTTTCGTATCTGCTAACCATGAGAACGTCACATCATGCTTTCTCTGTCAGCTCTGCTCACATGCACTACCCCACTGAGTATTGTATTCACTCTATATACCCAGGGCTACTCAGAAGTGGAATGATTTTGTCCAGTTTGGTGGAAGACTGATTAAAATCACAGACCTTATCAAAGCAGTAAAACATATCTCTAGATCTTTCCATTCCCCATGGCTGCTGCCTCCCACTCCTATCTTCTGCAGGGAAACTGTCTCCCTCTAATTGCAGAACTAATAGTTAAAATTTGGAAACATACCCCTGAATACCAATTGAGTCCTTAGCTGCTCAAGCCACAGCTTAGCTGGTAAAGTCAGTCTGACTTTTTCATAAAAAGTGGGATAGAAAATTGGCATAATAAGAAATAGAAAGGACATTTCCAGGCACAATTTAGTTCAAATGAAAACAAATACAGCAAAATGTTGCAGACAGTAAAAAAAAACAACCTTAGGTAATTAGAAATGAAGCAATATATTCTGACCCCAAGAGCAGTTTGCCCACGCAAACTCAGAATCAGCAGAATGTTGCCACCCAGTTATAAAATATTTTTATTCTATTTATCCTCAAAATGTCACCATGCAGATTCTTTGGAAGGATGGAGCACAAAGGATATGAGTAATGTGTAAGAAACACAACCTATCTCCCAATCTTTTTCTATATACTATTTCTGAAAATGTCACTACCATGCTGAGTCTACTAATAGGATCATTAGCTCATCAAATCAGGCTCAGAATCTAAAACTGAGAAATGAGACACATTCACAAAATATCTCCGAAGAAATAGCTAATTAGGTGGAAGATGGCACGGTCTTGACTCTGAAAAAGGTCAAACTGAAAGTAAGGCTTACAGGGTAGAATCTTAACAACCAAAACATACTTTTGAAATACCAGGAAATAGGAATGCAATGGATTCACTTCCTATAGCCTCTCACATGTAAAGTGGTACGTGGAGAACCAGATATGAGACACAACGGGATTTCTCTCCCTTGCCCAAATTATCATATAGTTCTCCAAGGCTGCCTTTTTCCATGTTGGAGGTACATGGAAACCTCCATGTACCCTAGCATACAGCCAGTGACAACCACTGCCTTCAAAGCCCTTTCCCAAGTTCTATGATTTTGAGATAGCTCTTGTTGCTGTCAAGTGTTAAGAATACAAACTTGAATTTCCTCACTGGGAAAAAAAAAAGGAAGGAAATTCAGGGTAGTTAGTTAACATGAAAATGGACATTACATAATGGGCCTGGGAAAGTGTATGCTATCCTCAGGGTTATTAATCTGGGCTACAGTTACACTTACACTGTCCACCTTAGTAAATCCACACCTGTTTCCAGTCACAGATCAGTTCAAATTTACACTGTATCTATCTATCTATCTATCTATCTATCTATCTATCTATCAATATGTGGATGCATAATACATTCAAAAGAATAATACAGCCAGTCATAGAAACTTAAAAATATTAGGTAGTGAGGAGTGAAATAAAATATTCTAAACATCGGGAATTATTTCAATACATAAGAGATGGCAATTTCAATACACATGAGATGGCATAGGAGATTCAAGGAGGCCTACTTTTACTCACTATAGAATGGGGAGGTTGGGGAGAGGAATACAGCAGAAGGAAGGACTACTTTTCTTTTTAAAGCAAAGATGCAAAGGGATTACAGGGAGCACAGGATTTTAATTGACTCCTCAAGGCTGAGATGAGGGAATAGGAGGATAGTGGTTCCCGATCTTCTCCATTTGTGAGGAAGTCAAATGGGGGAAAAAGACAGAGAGAAAGAAAAGGGATGTCACTAATACCAGTTGCCATGGGACATTCAAATACAGGCTAGAGACTTGTGAGAAGCTGATACCAAAGCATGGACAGAAAGGTTCTTATGGGACATCTCCAAACTGCCAAAATTTAAGAAAGACATCTTTAAAATAAATATTCTCCTCATTCATCTCTCGGCTTCATCAGACTTCAGCTTTGTATGGGCTGAGCAGGAATCCTGGAAACTACAAGTAAGGTTTACACAATAGAAAGGGTGGACAAT
Source organism: Pygoscelis adeliae (assembly GCF_000699105.1). Taxonomy (NCBI): domain Eukaryota; kingdom Metazoa; phylum Chordata; class Aves; order Sphenisciformes; family Spheniscidae; genus Pygoscelis; species Pygoscelis adeliae. The sequence goes on along the minus strand of NW_008824359.1, from coordinate 927,140 downwards.
GAGTTCTTGGAACTGTTAACTGAAGACAGAAAAAATAAGAAGTCCTCGAAGCATCATATGTTTGAGATTCACTTCTCCATAAGATAGCAAAAGAACGCAGGCTTAATTTAAACTAAATAAGACTCGCAAACAGCTGTAGAGACCCTAGTGCAACACAACACATTTCCTCACTTACATGAAGAAATGAGAAGAGACAGGAACATTGTGTGTATAAAAGGGCCAGAAACTGCCAGAAAACTTCCAATTCAATCCCATGCTGACATTAGCAAAAAGCAACAAACCCAAGTAGACAGTATAACAACCAGTTTATGATTACACCTCTGTTACAGCAGCTGGCAACATAGCCACTGCAGTTAGTTGAGAAGTTGGAAAATGTCCAAGGATTGAAAGAGGCACAAGGACAGTACTCACATGCTGTCACACAAGTGGAAAACTGTGGGTAAATATAAAAAAGAAGCTGCAAGGAAATGGCAAGGCTTGCAAACAATGATTGACCTTGTCATCAGAGTTAGTTGTGAGTACCTGTGCTAGGTCAGCTGAATTCTCAGCAAGTGGGAGATTTATGTATATACAAACAATATCTGGCTACATAAATATGATGAGGGTGATATGGTACACGAGCAAAACAAACAGCTTAGTAATGCTGTTTATACCCCTGGAAAGAGAATTCATTATAATGCAATACATTCGTGGGGACTAATAACTTCGAATATCTATAGTATGGACATCTGTTTCTGAATTAGTTGCATAGAGTCTCTATACACTCACTGGACACAAAGAGTACTTGTCAAATGCAAACCATATCATCCCAAAACAGACAACTCAAAAAGGCCTTCAAATTATCCTGCAAATATAGATTTCTTTCCTGAAAGGGTGCTTTAAATATAGACCTTTGCAAACTGATCTAAACTGTATCAAAGCCTGAGGTAAAATTATTTAAGATTCCTAGAACATATTCAGTTGATTAAACACTGTAGCCTGGTGCCGTATGGGACTCTTCTGACAATACAGTTAATAGAATCTGGATAGCTTTTCAGCTCACCCTAAAGAAGACATGTAGGTCTCGATTCAGTCGGCCTCATATAAACACCTAGTATCTGATGCACACTAAGTTATATGAAACGTCTACAAACTGCTCACAGATATAGCAGAGAACCTAGAGGAGTTCCATGTCCTTTTAGAGGGACCACTGGGGGCTAGACAGGGCTTGATAGAGCATCTCAGATAGCAGTAAACATCTACCTGTGGGTAACCAAAGCAAACCCTTAAGCAAACCTGAACTGTGCAGGCACAGAGCTCAACTAGTATGGTATAATTATGTCGTTATTATTACTCTCTGTGTCCAAAACAGGTTGGCACCTGTTGTAAATAGTCTCTGATCTATGCTATGTTTCAAAACATGCCTGGGAATTATTCAGGTGAGCACTGTTTGGAATAAGCTAAAACCAGACCGAGGACAATTTAATAGTGTGGATGACTAACATCTGATACCTGAGCCCACACCTTCTCTCTTGTTTAATTTGCTCGTATAGATGTAGCTAGTGGCAGTCAGCTTTCTAGACTCCAAGGACTACATCAACTATTTCTCTGTTAACTGTAACAGGAGCTTAAATGTTAGTTCTTATGAAGGTAAACATATATATACCTTATGAACAAATAGGCTTAAGTATCTTAATCTAAATCTGAATTTCACTGCATAAGTTGTTAGCCTCTCCTACCACACTTTCTAGATGAATTATTAAAAAAGAGAAAAAGAACTAATAAAGAAAATGTATAATACCTTTCGTTAACTTTGATAAGAAAATGAAGCACCGATGGTCATGAACGCATGTTTTCATCACGCAAAAATATTTCTGAACAACCAAAGAAATGAGAAGTTTGTAGAAAAAATAAATAAAAGTACAAAATTATTAACATTTATTATCAGGTAGAATCTGGCAGAGTATGTGGCTTTGGGTATCTCTCATCGCTTCGTACATCTTTTATCAGAAAAGGAAAGTCAATCCTAGAAGAAGTGGAGCTCCTGCTGTAATGTGGATGTGCTAATACTTTTCTTTGTTGAGCAGTGAGATCAATACAAAAAAGAAAAACAGACACTTTTTAAGGAAAAACTGATTGCACTTAAATCCAGAGTACAAAAATTTCTGCTCAGATATACCAATAAAAACATACTACATGAGTCGAAAGGATGCTTACAATAGCAATTGCCTTTTCTAAGTTTTCACTTAAGCAATTAACTTCAAAGGAGTTTTAGGAGTTCAGAAAACAACTTCAGCTGCCCATTGACTCTGACAGAGATTATGGCAAAATCCACTTCCCAATCATAGCAAGTACTGACTGTTTGAAAAGCACACAGCATTGCCTTGTGACATGGAGCCTATAAAAAGTCTGACAGTACAGAAGACAAAGTGTTCTTGTAGATGATTCCTTATTAGCTAGCATGTAACTGTTAGAAATGCTGATGATGCAGCATTGCAGATTAAAATCGCAGGTTTTGTAAAGCTGAAACATCTGGACTCTTTAGTCAATGCAGTGAATTCAGTGTCAGATCACAATTAAAACATATTGTAGGACTAGTATATGATAAAACCCACAAACTTAACAGAGAGAATTGAGAGCCTGGCAGATACATTTGTTCTAGATGCAGAACACAAACGTACTCCTGACACTTATATACCTATTCAGTTAGCCACAGTGAGGACAACAAATCATTCTTATTCAGGAAATCCAATTTTCCTTGATCACCAATTGAAATGAGAAATACTGAGTACATGACAGTGGTGTCATGCAGTCTGCAGTAGCCTCCAAGTGACCACACGCTTCAGCAGGTCTAGACTGTGTATTTACAATATATTGAAATCATAAGGAAGAGGGAAATTTAGGGGAAAAAAAATCTTATACATTATGCAAACCTCTAAAAAGTTTTAATTTTATATCACCCCAGCCTAACAGTACCCTAAAGTACATATTCATGTTATCCATTCAATCCCTGTAAAACTGAGACTCATCTTTCTTAACTTTAGGTGTGTGAAGGCTGGTTTTAAAATTAAAGTTAATTGTCTAGGTTATATCTTGGAGAATGACAAAAATTTATAGTAGATCATTCATTCCATCTATTTTAACCTCCTATTTTAAGATAGGATGGACTGAGTTCTGACGGCATTTAACTCTCGTTGTTCACTACAAAGAGAAGTCTGATGACCTCCTTAGACTAGATGCCTAATTTATAGGTGGCCAGAAACTGAATTTCATCCCCACACGTGTTTGTAAAAGAAGATTCAAAACCTGAAACTATATAATGAATTTTCTTGTCTTTATTATGCAGAAAGACCAAGAGCACTGTTTTCTTGAAAGCTGCTGCTCTTGGTAGTGCTGCCATATGCTCTTCAAGCATTAGGTGGATGGCTGGAACACTTGCCCAGGAACTGGGAAGTCTGAGCTTAGCCAGCCATTCTCAGGATAGTGTCAAAAACAACGGTTGTTCTGGGTAGTTGAACCCTTCTCCTCGGATGTTAAACATAGTCAAAACCTACAGAATTCATGGGCCCAGAAGAACGAGCCATTTCTGATCTTTTAATGAAAAAGTTTTCTAAAGTAAAAATGTATAACACATGGTTGGAGGTGGGGACCATAATCCTGTGTCTTTCTCCACTTGATTTCACTAGTTGATGGGCCACAAAAATTAGAATTCTGCATTTGTGTTCTCCTTTTAAAAGAAAAAAAGATCTTTTTAAAGAGGGCTCTGGACACTCCAATATAACATTTAGCTGATCAGTGGTAATATCTCAGGGAATGTGCCTATGTCTGTGACAATAATAAACAGCTTCTTCAAGTGGCGAATCTCTACTCAGGCTGGCAGAATGCAAAGGTGCTGCACTGGGTTGTTGGGAAGCTTTCTGTTTGATGGAATGTTTATACACTAATAACAAAGAGAAAAATAATCAGATTTCTCTATTCTGAAGGTGTGAAACAAAGCTGAATAGCTATATGTGCATACTGCAGAAAGGAACAGAAGAAACATATCACTTCAAGTGTACAACACACTCAGCTTTACTTCATATATGTGAAGTACACCAGCAAAATGCAAACTATTTGGCTATGGTTGGCTAGGCTTAGATTAAAATTCATCAATTAACTTTTGCCAGGACAACAAAACAAAACAAAACAAAAACCAACAAAAAAACCAGAAATCATTTCAGACTTATACACTTAATAGGAAAATACTGCATGCATCAAGAGAAATGTAGCAACTTGAACTGCATTTTCAAAGGACAAAAAGGATTTCTTTGACAAAAGAAATCCAAATGAGTCCCAATGCTTGCTGTTTTGGTGGCAGAGGACAGTGTCAGTTCCACTGATCTGAACACAACTAATACAAACTATTTAAAACATGTTCAGCATTCATTTGTGGCTCCTCAATTCTAATAAAACTTTAGTCATAACTTGGACCCACCTGTAAGTCTGGATTTTCATTGAAAAGTTGTACAAATCCAATAGGTTTGCTGTAGACAGGAAAACAAGGAACAATGGCATAACTTTTGTTATTGTTGTTCCCACTGAAAGTTCACAAAAAAATTCAGCAGTCAGAAAGTGAGATATTACTCAAAAGTTATGAGAATGATTCCATTTAAAAAAAGAAAGAAAAAGGAAGCTCTCTGCTTTTTCATCTTCTGGAGATTAGAAGAGAGAACAGCAGTATCTTCAAGCTTGAGGAAAAAAACTGTTTAGAGAGCACAGCAAGTACAAGCTTAACTGTATAGCTATAGAATTTGCTACAGAAACAGAATGCAAAACTTGCCTGGCCTTTCGTCAATAGAAGTTCCTGGAAGAATGTTTCAATTGAATATCAATAAAAAGATTTTCTTAGTCTTTTGCCCTTTACCTAAAACATATTAGCTATGTCAAAATGTCATAAAAAGAACTGGCCTTTTGAAGTTAAAAGAAGATAACTTTAAAAGCAGCTCAGGTATACTTTGAATCCATGTTAGAGAATATTCCTAGGTCTGCAATCCAGTGTCAGCAAATAATAGCAGTACAAAAAGTAGGGTAACAGTTGGGAATTCAGTGTGTTTTGGAAAAGAGGATAGAAGAACACTGCAGTGTTGAATGTCACAAATTATAGTGGGATTATATTCAGGCTGGGTAACACCTTTTACATTTGTTTAGTTAATTCTAATTACCATAGTAAGATTGTCACCAAAATTTAGGAATTCTTAACAGTAGAAATCCAGAATGACAGTAATACAAAGGAAGCACTTTATAACTCATTTCATATCCACAAATTCCTTGGCGTGGCAGAGCAAATGAGCAGCAGATGCTAAAGCTATATCTTGGGCAAAGTGATAAGGAACCAGTGTTCAAAAGTGTCCTTCTATAATTCAATTCAAACTATGCACTTTACATATTCATTTAAATGTATACATGGTCATACTATCCACAAAGTGTTACGATATCTTATTCTATTTAAGGGATCTTAAAGTATCTTAACAAAACCTGTGGTGTGAAAACAGCATAGCTTGCACATGTCATTTCAAGATAAACACATTCCAAACAAGGAAATCAATGTCAGAAGAATTTATTAACTAAACAATTTAACAAAACCCAAGTATCTTCTTCAGCGTCAAAGGCAAATTATTTTTAGTCCCATATCCAGCCAACTAACCAAATTTCCATCCATCTCAGTCTCTCAGAAGAGCAAATTAGTGTGAGAGGACAGGCCCCTTGCACTGCAACTCAATAATCTATAACAGATAAATACTGAAATTGTTTTAACCCAGGCCAACCAAGACTTTCAAATAACAGGTGTATGAGAAGGTAGCCTGGGCCAGGAGTCATTCTCATTAGACATTTTGCATGTGGCCACCCTGTTTTAGAAGCTAAGAGAGATTAGTCAAATGAATGTGCTGCAATTTTGCCATTTGGCTTTAAGGCCAGAAAGCAAGTCTTGGCACTGTTTGGTAATTAAAATAAACATAGCCACAAGCGATAACATTTTCTATTTATACTCCCACGGTTTTCACCATTGCAAAAGTATCAGCATCTATGGATATGATTTTTTTATCAAAAGACTGTTCACCTCATTAGGTCTAGATTATAGAATAACCCCTTGTTAGAGAAGTTGGTTTTGAAAGTTTTCAGGGGACTCTGATGAGTAAAAAGGTATGGCATGTGTCGTCTCTTCTTGACATCAACCATCCAATTATTTCAGAAAGGAAAGAAATCTGTTATGAAGCATATATACGCATTATAAATAGTGGGCTTGAATCTGATCTAACCCAGAGAAGGATTTAACAGCAGTGTTTCTTAAGAGAGAGAGTCAAGCAATTGTACAAGTAGCAAGAAGCTGAGTGTGTGTGTGTATATATATATCTGGGAAAACTCAAAGCCAGTCTTAAAAGTGTTACATGGCTCCTCAGAGAGTTAACAACTCCATCTGTTCTGCCATTAGAAGATCCAAAGGCTTAAGAGGCGATAGAATAGTGTGCCTCATTATATGGCCTGGGAAGATATAATAAATCTTCTTATGTATCTTTGACTGCAATGATAAAATTCCATCAAGTTGTCTTGATTTCCTGAGGCCCAAAAGAACAGTACACTGGTATTTGTATATCATGGGAAAATATTCTTGTGGTTATGCAAGCAGATTTTCCTCACAACATGAATTTAAAGTTTACTGTTAAAGCAGTTTGTAAGTTTTAATTAGTCTTTTTTAGACAAATCCATGCATGAACTTCTGCTTGTAAGAACTCCTTTTTTGATAACATACATTTCCCACCATACACACTAACACCAAGAGAGCGAAAGAGAGAACAGGACACTAAGAAGCAAGTACATGTGAGTAGTGACTCTGAGACAAAACTATAGCTAAGACTAATGTTAGGTCACTGCAGGCAAAATTAGCGCAACAAAAAAAACCTATCTATCTACTAAAGATTCATTTTGCCATAAGAAAAATAAAAAACTGTGGTAACTGAAATAACATCATGAAAGCTTTTGTAAGAACATTGAGGACTAGTTGAAATGCCTGATTTGACCAGAAAAATTACTCTTAAGACTTCTTAAGGGACCCTATTAACTAAAGTCACAGAAGCATAGTACCACTCAGAGAACCCTGATGGAATTCTCCCCTCTGCTGAGAAAAGTTAAAAGATTTATTCAGGAGTTCTGGAGATGCTACTTATGTTTTTATATCCCCAGTATGAAATTTGATTTCTTTATAACTTTTTAAATAAAATTCAGTTTTTGATCCACTGCAGTCCCCAAATCCATTTTGTAGTGTTATTTCAGTCAGTTCTCTCCCATCCTCTATTTGTACGCTAGATTATTCTCACTTGATAATGACATCTTGCACTTGTTTCTACCAAATGGTGTAATTTTTTATGAGAGTCATCTCTCTCATGTATTAAGACCATTTTGAACTTTATTTGCATATCCCAACATAGTGACAATCCCTTTGACCTCAGTTACTGGCAGATGTAATACATCTACTCTTTATTCTAATGTTTATTCATAAAGATACTGATGAGTACCACAGAAGATAGATCCTGGCAGGGACTAGCTTGGTACAACCTTGTATTCTGAACATGAACTATTGAAAACTGCCCTTTATATTCAGCTTTCAAACATCTTTGCACCTATGCGATACCAATATTATGCAAATGATGTTTCCATAACAAACTTTTAAGAATGCTACATGAGACAAAACAAATAAAAAACACTCAAAAAAGTGAAGATATATGGCAATGGGATCATGTGAAAACAGAAGGAGTATGACTGTTTCTCCTCTTCCCATAAAGTCTGCTACCCTGCTATAAAAAAGAAGCCAGATCGGTTTGATACAAATCACACAGGATAAGTCCACACTGGTTGTTATTCATCATTTTGTTATCTTCTAGGTACTTACAAATTGTCTGATTATCCTTTTACAGTATTTTTCTAGAAAATTAATAAAGCTGATTGATTGATCTGTATTTCAACAGCTCTTCTTTATCTCCTTTTTTAAACATAAGGACTCTATTTGCTTTTCTCAAGCCCTAGTATCTAGCAGAACTCCACGGGCTTCCCAAAATAACTGCTCAGAGCTCTGATATTTCATACCCTCTTCTTCATCCGACATGGCATTGTTGTCTCAGAAAAGTAAGCAAATAGTAAGCTCATGTAAGACGAATCAAACTTTAGACAGATGCACACTATGAATATAGAGCATTACGTTCATCTAGAAAAAAGAAAGAGGAAAAAAAAGAGCATTTCATCAGATTCAGACATTTAGGTTATACATTGAAAAATGTTTCAAGTGTATTGCTCAGACAAGTTCTACGTACATTTTGCAATTTTTAGGTTACAAGGACACCCAGAGGACTAATGGCTCCCACTATTTTGACATAAGAGAGTATGAAGATCCAGGAGACGGTAACACTGGATGGTTTGTTAAATGGATTGAAGAAACTCTTAAACTAGCTCAACAAGAAGTAAGGAGATAAAGCCAGCACTATTGGGCCTAACAACAAGAAAATCTGAAAACTGGAATAGAGATGCAAAAGGTTTAATATACATTTGACTGTGGAGTTCCAAGCAAGACAGTTTCCAAAGTGAATTTTTATACATACATGCATACATATATATATAGGTACATACACACTTCTACACAGTTTTTAAATCATATCACTTACCCTCTAAATAACACAAGAATATATGTTCAAGTTCATGAAGAAGAGACATTAGAAAACCAGGCAAAGAAGTCCTTAGTGTAGGCTCAGTTTTGTTTAGTATTTTGAAAAGAGTGAAAATCTTGTAAATATTTGGAGACCTATTATTGTTTTTACTATTTTTTTACCATTGCAAAATCTTGAATTCACAGTCAAAATCAGACCCCATTGTAGGAGGTGTTTTCTATCCACTAGATTATAGACAATATTCCCTTCAAGCAATCTACAGTCTAAGCATATGAGACAGAAGAAGAATGGGAGGGGAAGCTGACACAGAAATGTAAAGTGATGCTCGTCACATCACCTAGTAGATTGACTGTAATGTTGGAAATTCAGTCTAAATTTCCTGAATCCTAATGCAATTCATTTTTCTATTGTACCACACTGAAAATTTCCTGGTATGTAAGAAAAGTTCAAAACATATGGACTATGTGAATCTTCATGCAGAATATATTTAATTAGCTTTTAATGTCTATTGTTATTTGATAACCAGAGAGGTTTTGTAGTATTAAATTTTATTTGACAATTTGAAATAAATATCACAATCACCAGAAGACGACAGTTCAAATTTAAACAAAATAAGGAATGTAGTTGAAATATGTTTGTAGTCCAATTTGTATTACACGTAATTGCCATATTCTTGCTAGAATGCTTCAGGACAACTTAAGAGACTTCCTTAAGAATAAAGGTCATTAAGCAAGGTAACACATTTCTGAGGGTGCTACATAAGGTGACACACTATCTCGAATCAACAGAAAAAAACTTAAGATGAAGAACCAGAAGAACTTTTATCCTTGAAAATTTTCTCATTGCACATCATAAGGAAAATTTCAGTGCATCAGCCATTAATATTCAAGACAAGCAAAAAATCATTAGAAATGCATTGAAGGTCTTAGACCACACCTGGCTGCAGGTGAATGCTTAGGCAACTTATGAGCCTTATAATGGAATGAGCAAAGGAAAGAAAACTGGTTATAATTTGGGTTTGTTCTTCCACTTCCATATATTAGAGCTGTGAAGTAAATGAATGCAGTTCCAAATATTTCAAAAATTTCAACATCTACACAGCCCTCTGAGTATTCTGAGGTGAAGTGGGCCATAGGAATAATCTTTTCTATGTAATCAAGTATTTCCTTTGAAAAGAGCTATAAATATGTTACAAGGTGTTACGTGACATTGTTGTGCACTTTGGGAGGTGACCTGTCAATAGCACCTGCTTTCTCTTCCATACAGTGTGTTCTTTGAGAGAGGGACAGTAAAAGGAGGTCTGTAAGACCAGGGCAAGCATGTCTATATAAAGATAAATACTTCATACTTATTATCATCTCCTTTTTTTCTTTTGTCTTGTCTCGCTTGCTTTTACTCTTCTCTCCTCTCTTCATCTCATTCAGAAAATGAGGAGTTCCTCAGCTTCTTGAGAGCAAAAGCAGCATGCAGAAGGAAACCTATTTGGTGGGATACAGCTTTTGACAGAAGACAAGACAATTTGGTGTCCTAAAGGAGACTTTTAAAAGATGAACAATCTTGGAAAGGTAAAAGTCTAGGAACAGAACAAGAGGGTCAATGCTGGAGTCAGTAAGATTTTTTTCTGTTTTCTACAGGAAGGTAGAAAAGTTGGCTTGTTAACAGAGCCAGATGTCTCGGGCATAAATGCCATTAAGGCAGCTCTTGCCTTGATATGCTTACTAATGGTCCTTGTACTCTCTTACCGCACTGCCAACTCCAAAAGCTCCAAAATAACGACAATATTTCCAGATGCTTTGCCTTTGAGGGAAGGCTTGGGGTTTGTTCCTAAAATATACTATGAAGACTCATCTTCCCCTCGTTATGAACTCACTCTGACCACCCTGTGTGTCAGAAGTTCAACAGGTGAATTAAAGTCTGGCTAATTATCCCAAAGAAGGCAAGAAGGGATTCATCAGCTCCATTCACTGTGGAATTTCCCTCTTCTCAATTTTCAGTGAATTCACCAACATTTCTTTCCTGGCCCACATTTGCCCCTACCCTAAGCTTGCCAATGGCACATTCCCTGTACCCACTTCAGGCACTCCCTCCTCCACATAACATATCCTTTCTATCAGCTCCAAATGATGGCTAGTTGTCACCACCCCTTCTTTTCTCATTTCTCAATCCTGGGAGACAATGCCAAGAGTGACAACTACTTTTCTTTCACAGACTGAAGTATCAGGGGTTGAAAGGGAAGGGAGTTAGAAGACGATAACACCTCTATGGAAATAATGGTATATGCTAAAGATCACAGTGGGAAAACATTGATCTGAATCAGCTGTTTCATAACTTCAGAAAATCTGAAAAAAAAACTGGTGAAATTTAATTGCAGTTCTAACAAGGAGTCTGGCAAAACATGAGAACTCTGACCTAAAGGCACTTCATCCAGGAAATGGATCATCCAGGTCACTCGCAGAGGCGATCAGCTCCGGTGCAGGTGCACCCTGCAGCAGAGCGGCGGATCGTGGTGTAGAGGGGCGTTTCCTGAGCCAGGGAACCCACAGAGGAGCGCAGAGACCCGCCGGGAGCCAGCAGCTCTCACCAGGGCCGCTGACGAGGCGGGG
>NW_008824359.1:915414-915731 GCF_000699105.1 Pygoscelis adeliae | reverse complement strand
CCAGGGAGCGCGGCCACCAGGAGCGCTGCCAACAGGACGGGCAAACAGGGCATGGTGCGGCAGTTTGCGTGGCAGTTCACGAGGGAGGGCGCCTCTTTGAAGGAGGGGCATTCCACGGGTAGAGTTGGGGAGTCGGCGTGCACATAACCCAGCAGCTGGGCACAGGTCAAGGGCACTCATCCTTCCCAACCCTCAAGGCAGAACGGTGGGCTCTCGTCTGAGGGTAAAGGCCGAGGCTCCAGCTGGGGGGTCTGCACCACCTACCCCAGCGGCGGCCGCTGCCTCCAACGCGGCCGGACCGCCGAACGGGGCGGGCG
>NW_008824359.1:906008-912042 GCF_000699105.1 Pygoscelis adeliae | reverse complement strand
GATTCTGCCCCTCTACTCTGCTCTGGTGAGACCCCAACTGGAGTCCTGTGTCCAGCTCTGGAGCCCCCAGCATAAGAAAGACACGGACCTGCTCGAGCGGGTCCAGAAGAGGGCCACGGAAATGATCAGGGGGATGGAACACTTCTCCTGTGAAGAAAGGCTGAGAGAGTTGGGGTTGTTCAGCCTGGAGAAGAGAAGTCTTCAGGGAGACCTTCTTGCAGCCTATCAGTACTTAAAAGGGGGTTTATAAAAAAGATGGCGGCAGACTTTCTAGCAGGGCCTGTTGCGACAGGACAAGGGGGAATGGCTTTAAACTAAAGGGGGGTAGATTGAGACTAGATACAAGGAAGAAATTTTTTATGCTGAGTGTGGTGAAACACTGGCACAGGTTGCCCAGAGAGGTGGTGGATGTGAACCTCATGGAAACATTCAAGGTCAGGCTGGATGGGGCTCTGAGCAACCTGATCTAGTTGAAGATGTCCTTGCCCACGGCAGGGGGGGTTGAACCAGGTGACCTTTAAAGGTCCCTTTCAATCCAAACTATTCTATGATTCTATGATTCTATGAAATGTTAAAGATTTACTTAATAAGACATTAGGTTGTTTTAGTTTCATACCTGTCTTTCAGTATTAAAGGACAAAATTTAATTGATTTTGAACACATAGAAGCACACGCACATATATGTGTGTACATATATGTATATGTACACATAAATACACATATATTTGTCTGATGTATGTGCCTCTAATGTTTCTTCTCTAAATTGTTCCTTGTCTCAGTCATATTACTGAATTAAAATGAAAATAAACTTTAGGCTATAGGATCCCCAGGTGATTTAGCTATGAAGCTGGTTATGCACAATCATTAACACAAAATGTCTCTGCTTCAGGGAAGCTGAGATTTAAATGAATGATAAAATATTTTCAATAATATGAAAATGACACTAAAAACTTGGAAAGACCTTGAGCAACTAAAATAGTTAAATATTATCTGATTACAGGGAAAGGGAGAATATGCTGAATTCTATTTAGAGTTTTATGTGGGCGGTAGGAGTCTTGTTTTGTTCCTATTTGTTGAAACAACATATTTACATCGCTATATAATTAGTGTTCTCCCTTGGGATACTGTGAGTAGGTTATTTGGATCAACTAAGCAAACCCTTTACAAAATCAAAGGGATTCTTTTGCCACTATAACTACTGGGGGAAACACTCTGTAAGGAAATACTTTTGATCTTTAACTCTGCAAGCTTTTGTGCCAATCTAGAAGAATTTACTCTTCTAAGTAGCCTTCAGGAAGTGGTAACTTTCTGATAGATGTTACTTTTATTCTCTTGTAAGGCAATATACTTCTTGGAAAAGATACATTATTTGGGAAAAAAAAGACCTACAGTAAATTTATAGTCTTATTACAGTTTAAGAGCAAAGTGAAATTCATAGCTATGAAATTAAGTTTTGACGATTTTTAAACTCTTGTTCTGGATATTACAGGACAACAATTTCTAAGTTGAATATCTTTAGGAATCAATGTGCTGTTTAAAGTTTTGCTTTGTTTTAAGCCTCAGATGTCAAATATAATTGGCTGGCTGACTACAAAGAAGTATCACGACTTACATATTTTAGAGCATTTGTTTGGGCCAAGCTGTAGAAGAACTGAAAAAGAAAACTGCATTTTCAGCCATAAAAATTCAGTGGTTTTCTGGATGTGGTAGAGATTGATGTCTAGAGAAAATAATTATCCTGTACTGGAAGTCCGATAATAGTATATAAGTGAAGAATAAAAGCTCTGCCTTAAAGCCAGTCCCCATCTTTAGGTTTCCTCTGGATTAATGTTTTAGCTGGTTCTTTCTCAGCCTCCTCTCTATTTCTGTAGAATATCTAAAGGTCGGATGTACACTTAAATAGTGTTTTTTATCCAGTCTGTGGAAAATTACAAGAATTTTCATTGGCTATAAAAACAGAAATGCCAAATAAAGTCTCATCTGGGGCTTCAGAGCACTCATGAGATCACCCAGATCAGGTAAGTACAGATGCTCTGCTGTAAATGTGTCACACTTTGGCAACATCTTTTCTCTGACAGCAGCATATATATTGGCTTTTCAGGTCAAGCTAAAACAGTTCCTTTGGCCCTGGAACCTGCAGGCTGCCAGTTCAGTGCCTCTAGCGTGTGTCTGCAGTGAGTGGAGGGGAAGATCTGTAACACACACTGATGCTGTACTCACTATAAATTTTAAGAAAGGGAGCTAGAAGCTAACCTGTGTTTCAGTTTCTTTTATAACTATATATATACATATATACATGCCATATCTATCTATCTATCTGTCTGTCTGTCTATCTTTATTATGTATAATGTTAAAGAGGTATCTTTTGTTCGCTAACATTAATCCTCTGACTGTTCCTAATATGTGGCCTATACCTTGACACTATAATAGTGTATGAGTACTTTTCAGCTCATCCTTGCTATTGGTACTGTATTTTAAAAATGATTGTGCAGATAATTACCCATTTTTACTCTTTTTTCATATATGCTTATGCTACTATAAAATCCAATAAAAAAAATAGGTAAACTGAAAAGGAAAGAGAAACCAATTTAAATTAAATTTCTAAATTAGATATCTAATACTGATAGATTCACTTCCTTTCAAACATAACACTCCACAAAAGAAACAGTAAAAATGCAAATATTGTTTCTTTTTATAATGAGATTTTATTGCACGCTAGTTTTTTGCCTAACCCTGGAATTGCCATAGGCATTGCAGTTGCTTACTTGCTCTCCTTCTTTCCTTCTTGTTATTGCTTTCTTTATTAAGCAATACTAAGTGCTTTTGAATACTTAATGTTAAAACATTTAACTTATTTACCTCATTAGATTTCAAGAGAATAAGGCATTTGTTTCATATGATAATGATTTGCCATTTTACAGGGCTAATGTCCAAAGTTCTCGAAGCATTTTACATCAGTAAATTGTACATCTTTGCTATCTTTCTGTCTTTATTAAACACTATTAACTTAATTTATGTGTTAGGTGAACAAGAACAATGAAGCCAGCTGAAGCCGTATTGGACACAGAAAGGATATGCTTATGTTAGGAATTAATTCAGAGTGATTCAAGGGTGTACTTTAGATAGATTTACTCTGGTCCCTTGGACCAAACATCCCCACTGGATATTTCAAAGCTGTCTCAATGATTGGTCATTATTTCTTACCCTCTGGTCTCCATTAGGGGACAGCAAACATTAATCGCCTATGTGGAGAGGAATTTCTCATTTAGTTGCTTCTGAGAGAAGTCTGCTTCCTATGTACCAAAATCACCTTGCTAACCAAACCAAAGCAGAGAAAATGGAGGTAGCTGAGATACTTCAAAACTGTGCTACTGCTCCAAAGCAAATCTCTAATATAGGTGTGGATGCAGCTGGAAATACATGTCCAAGGCTCAGACAGAAGCCAGTGATTCCCAGTCTGTGATTGTTGAATAGTAACACAGCAATTGGGAATGGGCTATGATTACAGGTTAAGATTACCACGAATCAACCAGTGACATGAACTGCTAAAGCAACTGAAGTGGTTTGACGTTACCGGTAAGCACCTCTCCCCATTCCACATTTAAACTTCTATTAAAAAAAAACCACACTTCTGCAGTAAAGTGTCCGGTTGATATTTGTATGAATCATCTACTGTTGCTTCTTTTCTCCTTAACCTTTTTTTTACTAGCCTGTCCTAGACTTGAACTACTTTAAATAGGATCTTCGTCTGTCCTTCTTGAAAGCAAAGCACTTATCACATATGGCGTGCTACCATAAAGAATATAACAAAATAGATGACATTTAGGATCTAGAGCCAGATATGGATGTTGCCATTCATTACAATGCCTGATTTATCACTGCAATCTTTGTATTACACAGTGCCATCAATGGTTTTTCATATACAGAGGTGGCTGAGTAGTTTCAGAAAGGACTTTCATTAATAATTGAATCAAGATTGGTTCACTGTATTGCATAAGGTCAGATGATTGATTAACATATGGACAGCAGCTGAGTAGGGGAAACATTTTTAAAACTTCCAAATATTTTCTCTGTAAATAACTATAACTCCTTTGCTGCTCTCCAATTATGGAAGTTTCTGTCACCTACTTAGTAAGCAGAAGCAGTATGATGGTATTTAGATGATCCAGCTATACCATAAATGCCAGTTAGAGGAAGCAATCAATTTACAGTTAGTCCCGTGTCTGAAAATAATTTATCCAACTTTCTGATGAACAGAAGGAAGTGCAAAGCAACAAATGCTTGACAGAGGAAGAAGGAGATGTATTTCAACTAAATGGGGAGGAAGAATTCAGTCAGCTCTTAACATATTATTTGCTATCTAATTTGTTTTTCAAAGAAGTAATGTTTATTTAACACAGTAGCATTTTACTACATGCGGTGCTAATGGAGGTTAAATAAAAGACACAAGGGCAGCAAAATCCCTCACTTACTTACTTTTCACACAAGGACAAAACTGTTATGTGAGAGAAATGCAGATTAATTTCTCAATCCTCACAGCACTTTCTGACACCACTGGCTATGGGTTACCTTTTAAGTATTTGAAGAATTTAGTAGGGCTGACTGATTTAGATTTGGATCAGTTTAAATCATACTTGTCAGTGTGCTATTAATTTTTAACCACAGTCATTTTTTCCCTAGACCTGTTAATATGCTAGGCAGTCCCAGAAAGCATAAAACTTTGACCCATGCTCTCCAGCATTTGCATACAGCACTTTCTGTAGGTGCTTTATTCTGTAATCAAAATTCTATCTCCTCAACAGCATACAGATACGGGAATCCACAGACCCAGATAAAAGGGCCTTCAAACTGGCCGTATGATTATCAGACATACATTCTTTTATGTTAACTGGTCTTTTCCTACTCAATTCCGATGAAACATAAATAACTTCAGCTGACTACTAAACTCTGCAGACAACACAATTTCTCTGGAGGTGCAGTGTGGTGGAATATGATTTATCCTTACAACATACCAATTATTTCCACATCTTTTCTGGACCTTGAGATCTCTTTGGGAGCCATGTTAGTCAGAGAAATACAGGAAGGCTAAGATCACCATTGTCTCAGCACAATGTAAAATTTTGAGGCCTTTCTGACAACCCGTTTGGGAATGAATGCAGCCCCATCTTTTCAGAATTTCAGAACGGATCACTACACAACCCAAACTGTCACAAGTTTTCAAGCTGAGACAACTTTGTAGAAATAATAGAAGCTTTTTGTTACCATTGGTCTAACACTAAATTTATTTTTTAAAAGCTTGGTAGAATATACTTGCAGACTTCAAAACTGGCAGACTTTCATTTGAAAACTCCCTCATCTACATGATCTTCTCCAGAAATACTAAAATTTTAGTCCCTCTAATTATGACTCACATTAACTCATCAGTGATATAAAGTCTGTTGAAGGCACCTGTTCTGAGCTCTGCAAAGGGTTGGTCGGTTTAAGAGCTCAGCTCTAACAAACATTCCTGTTGGGAGCAGAATTCTTTGCTACTTGAGGGGACTTCTGTGCATGTGTGGTGGGTTGACCTTGGCTGGACACCAGGTGCCCACCAAGCTACTCTATCACTCCCCCTCCTCAACTGGACAGGGGGAGAAAAATACAACGAAAGGCTTGTGGGTCAAGATAAGGACAAGGAGTTTATTCACCAGTTACCATCACAGGCAAAACAGATTCAATTCGGGGAAATTAATTTATTGCCAATCAAAGGTCAGAGTAAGATAATGAGAAATAAAAACAAATCTTAAAAACACCTTTCTCCCACTCCTCCCTTCTTCTCAGGCTCAACTTCACTCCTAATTTCTCTACTTCCTCCCTCTGTTCAGCGCGGGTGGACAGGGAATGGGGATTGTGATCAGTTCATTGCACGTTGTCTCTGCCACTCCTTCCTCCTCACCCTCTTCTCCTGCTCCAGCGTGGGGTCCCATCCACAGGAGACAGTCCTCCACGAACTTCTCCAACATGGGTCCTTCCCACAGGCTACAGTTCTTCATGA
>NW_008824359.1:889152-905428 GCF_000699105.1 Pygoscelis adeliae | reverse complement strand
CTGCGGGTCCATCTTGGAGCCGGCTGGCATTGGCTCTATCGGACATGGGGGAAGCTTCTAGCAGCTTCTCACCAAAGCCACCCCTGTAGCCCCCCACTACCAAAACCTTGCCACGCAAACCCAATGCAGCATAACAGTCCTACATCTGCATTGGTCAGACTTACAGAAAAGTGAAGCAAATGATGGTGAAACAGATTTAACTCTGGATATATGACAGTATGTATCCAGTTGAGACTTGTAAGAGCAGACTGCTGTCTCAAGCAAGCCCTTTACCATTAATTTTCATAGTCACTTGGGAAACTATTATAGAAAAAGCAGGCAAGCAAACTTCCTGCATGGAAACCTTACTTCATCTGTAGAACTACGCATTTATCCTGGGATATCTGATCAGCATTTAGACTCTGTATTAGCCTTCCTGCTACCAGTACCCTCAGTTTTTCCTTTCTTCCAAAAGTTCCTTTCTCTGAAAAAGAAACACAATCAGAAAATCAGAGAGCTGTGAAGAACTCAAGTCAATAACTTTTTTCAGACAGTGTTAATAATACTGTAACCACCCAGACAGATGCTTGTTTAACTTTTTCTTTAAAAAAAATCCCTTAACACAGATTCTGTATCATTCTCATGCAGTCTGATCCAATGCTTGACCATATTTGTTGTACATTAAGCAGATTATTTTCCTCTCCTTGAACCTTTGAAAACAAGCAATTATCTTCCTCTTTATAAAACTGAGATTTTTTTTAATTGAAGAACTGCCAATCCGTTAATGTTCTCTTTTCCAGACCAAACAAACCACATTTTCTAAATCACTTGTGATATTTTCCATACTCTCCAGGCACCTTTTCAATAAAAAAAAGAATGAACTGGATTCAAAAAGTTTTTTTTTCCCTTATCTTAAGTGATTTCTTTTCCATTTGCTATTATTACCTCCTTCATTCTTTCTCTTTTTCTGTGATGTTAACTATTTTCTGCATCCCTATCCAAATCAGGCTTGAATCCTCCTCCATAGCTTATATTTCACATATCTGAAAAAAAATACATTAAAAAAAAAAAAAGGAAGAATGTCAAGTTGTCCTCACTGCTCTTCTAAGCACTAAACACATCCAAATAATTATTTAAATGAGTAATAATTACAATTATTAGTACAAGTTATTACTTCCACCATGAAAACTCACTCTTAAGTTTTAGGTACCACAGTTATAAGGTTCCATATTAGTATCTTTACAATAAAAATTTAACATTTTGTCACCCAAATGTGTATTATTCATTATCGAAGGTTTTATTTTTAAAAAATCTCAGTGAAACTTTTATTTTTCTGCCACAAAGCTCCCTGTTGTTAAAATTAGAGCACCTTGCTTTCATGTCTTTCATTCTTTGCCTTTTTTTTTTTTTATTGGAAACGCTTTGGTGCAAGAATTGTCTCTTACTAGTTTGTAAAGTGCATAGCAGAACAAGGCATTAATCCGACTTGGGGGTTCTCCTGTTGTTGTATTGCCCGGCAAAATATTTTAGCTCTAAAATCTCCAATAAATATATTTCTCTTGCTACTGCCAGTAATAGCTATTTCAGGAAAAAAGAAAACTAAAAATCTAACAAAAAGTAAAAGTAACTTGGTAACACATTCAATCTTTCATCTCAATGGTCAAAAATCAAAAGATTTAATCTGATAGAAGACAAATGGTTTGGGGAAATAGCAAATGCATGTGAAATATGGCTTGAAAGCTCTCCTGTGAGAGGCTAGAGAGGACACAAAGCTCTTTAAGTGTGTGGGGGGAGCACTTTCTGTGCCATTAGTGCTTGATTAGATAGTATAACAGATAATGTAAGAGAAAATTAGACTCTGACAAGAAGCAATTGAACCTTGAGTTTTGACAGTCATCTGTTGGACACCTTATCACTTTTATCCTTAGGGCCTCTTAGAAGACAGATAAGGACTTTGTTCCAGTGGATAATTATCATAAGTGCATAGTGAAATGTTATGCCTTTTCCCAAAGATGCATTGGTTAGCCCCAAGCACTGCTGCGGTGGAGTATTTTTGGGGGCTTGATTTTGTATGCTGTACAACACGGCAACAGTGGTCTTTGCTGGGCCGTAGAAAAATAAAGTTATAGAATCAAGAGTTTGAAAAGGAGAATAGCCTTCCAGTCTTGACCTACTTGATTGGTAGACAGTTTTAAACTTTCTAGCATAGATTAGAAAGAATAGCTATTGGGTTAGTCCTGTCTTCTACATGCAATCACTTTTTTAAGTTACATCAATGTCACGAGTCAAGCAGTGTCTTACCACGAAGTGCTTATAAAGAAGAAAAGAGGATTCACCTCAGAGTTTAAAAAAAAAATACTACCTTTGAGATGAGACTAAACATGATGTAGATCCTCTGAAAAGCAGAAATTTACCACATTACTTAGAGAAAGTGAAAGCTGTGGGCTTTGGATGTAGTCTCAAGTTAACCTTCCACCCAGGTGTATGCTGCAATTGTACGTAAAACTGTTAACATTCTGCCTGTGCAAATCACTTCAAAATATTTCAGTGAGGTTGCAGGAATCTCTTTCTCTAGTGATATATTCAGATACCAGGTTCTCTGAAACAAATGGATCAAAGAGGATGCAAGTGTTAATCAGAATCTTATATGTGAGTGGTGCTTAGTTTTCATACTTTCAGGTTCAGAGTCCAGGATATCTAAAAGCATACCTCTATCTAGGATGTTAGCAGCATCTATCCAAAACAGCTTGCCATGAAAGGTTTGCATTTCAGAAAATCAGCTGGCTTTATGATATTACTGTCATTTGGGAGATTTAAATGTCATTACTACCACTGTATTAAATCTAAATCCTAGGAAAAATTCAGTTTCACTTAGTGAATTTAAGGCTAAATTTAATCTCTACCTACACACAATAGTTGCTTTTCTCTATCATTAAAACAAAGGATAACTATATAAAAATTGATGTAATAATTAATTGTTTCTAAATTACACATGTTCCAAGGACAAGGGTTTATCAGACTATTGTGCTTTTCACTGGCAATAGCAAAATAGGTACAAATACTGTAAATTAACCACCCAGTAGTTTATTATTGTAAACAGTATTATCTTAAAAGTGATTCAGAATAATGATTTGGTGGTTAGGTTTTGGGGGGTTGGTTTTTTTTCACTGTTTCTAAGTAACCAGAGAGCCTCTGATTCCAAGAAAGTCTATTTGTTTTCTGTCATGGGAGGAGGAATGTGCACACAAATCTGGTGCAACTTGCTGATGTCATAACTCACTTTGAAAAATGATCCATATGGATTTGCCTACAAATGTAAATTTGATTGGTTTGTCAAGTTTCAGGAAGGTCCCTCAGAGTGAGTTCAGGTATGTAGTCTTCCATTTCATATGTTGATAAACTGAAGCACTCCTGACCAGAGTATGAGCAGTTTACAAAGGTCATATTAGTGTTCTGTGTAGAATATAGGTAACACTTTAGTGATTTCTATCTGATTTTTATTTTGTATTCTGTCCAACATAGGTATTTAGTAAGACAATAGGTAAATTCATACAACAAAAAATAAATCACAATGTAATTTTGCAAGGTCAGAGTAACCGGGAAACTATTCATTGTTATTCATTTAACTTCAAAGTTAAATGTCAGTTCCCATGACCCAGTAAATGGTGTGTAATTACTGAAAGTATATAAATGATATAACTGAGAAAAATCTGACTCCTGTAGATGTTCTTGAGAAAGGGTTTTTTCATACATCTGGGTGATTAAAAAATTGAACTCCTGGACAGCAAGAATGGTCAAATTACTTCCCGTCTCCTGACAGAAAAAATACACTTTGAGGGGCCTTATTAAGCAATCTATCTCTATTGAGCTCATTAAGTTCTGGACAGCTAATAAGAATATAATAGAATCTTGGATGTCCTCTATAACATAATCTGACAAGTTGAAGCTCCACTCCAACTTCATTTGGATGGGCAAACAATGAACCATATGCTAGTTTCAAATTCAGCTTAGCTTCTTTCTTGTTTTAGTAGGACTCATGCTTTTGTAAAGATAGCTGAAATAAAAATCAGGGTAGCCAATTCAGCTTCATTCTAACCTCTCTTTTTTCCTTGTGAATGCTGTCACAATTCATCTCACTTCTTACTCTACAAAAGACAAGTATAGCCACTTCTTAAAAGAGTCTTGTAAACATCTATGCACAAAAATCCATTTTAGTGCATAACAAGAAGTTGGTTTTGGTCTGAGAAAACATAGCACTTAACTATTTATTAATGAACAATGTCTACTAGCACCTGACATACTATGTATTTCTATACTGACATTCATATCTCCCATTTACAAAGCCCCATTACAGGCTGTATATAGATTTAATCTGTTCTTCTGCCCGTTTTCTTCCCCTTTTTGAATATGTGATGTTTTGACCTCTTGTTCATTTCTTTTTTCTATTGGATCAGAAATCAGTCCTGCTATATTTAATTCTTATTCTAGTACCAATCTTCTTTAGCCTGGAGAAAAGGAGGCTGAGGGGAGACCTCATCGCTCTCTACAACTACCTGAAAGGAGGCTGTAGCGAGGTGGGTGTTGGTCTCTTCTCCCAAGTAACTGGCAAAAGGACGAGAGGAAATGGCCTCAAGTTGCGCCAGGGGAGGTTTAGATTGGATGTAAGGAAAAATTTCTTTACTGAAAGAGTGGTTAAACATTGGTACAGGCTGCCCAGGGAAGTGGTTGAGTCACCATCCCTGGAAGTATTTAAAAGGCGTGTAGATGAGGCGCTTAGGGACATGGTTTAGTGGGCATGGTGGTGTTGGGTTGATGGTTGGACTCGATGATCTTGGAGGTCTCTTCCAACCTTAATGATTCTATGATTCTATGATTCTACTTGGTAATGATGCTGCCAGAAACCAAACATGTAAGTCACCAGTCAGTCCACCTAAGTGGCTAATACAGTTTTTCAAGCACAGCAGCCTTAATAGCCAGTGGCACTCAAGGGAGAGAAGCGAATAATGTTAGCACCCATTCACCTGTAACTCCTTAGCTCAAATGATCATATGCTAATTCACAGCAGTAAAGGCTTCTCAGTTGCAAGACAAGTCTGAAGAAGACTTGAATTCTCACCTCCAAAGTGAAAGATAATTTCCCTGATCTAACAGCAAAACCTTCCTGCTTTTCCTGGAGAGAAAGAGCTTTCCTTGCTCCAAGTGTCCACTGTGCTGTGCATCTGACCTTTACTGACTCTATTAAAACTGTGCTTCTCCTCCCCTTTTCTTAGCACCTAGTACAAAGGCTGAGGCGTAGAAAGCTGTCCCAACTACTGGAAATCGAAGTTGGGTTTTCTTAATGCTCATCCTCCTTCCCAACCAAACAGCTCTTATATGAATGTGGTGCCACAGTGAGCTCAAACATGACACTGACGCAGAAAGCAGTGCAAGCAGGGGTGCAGCCCTTGTGTCGCTGCAAGCCCTCCACTACTATTTCAGCCACTCTGCTGATCAGATGCCCTGTAGTGCTCATCAGATCACCTGAATGCACCTTTCTGAGCTAACTTTTTGCACTGGTGATAAAGCCTTAGGGTACCTAAAGGCATGAAAGTCTAGATTAGCCTATAGGGTGTGTGGAGAGAAACTATTTATAAAAGTAGTCCAAATAAACTGGTCATTCAGAGGAAGAAAACTGTCATCAGAGGTCATCCAAGCCCCTGGTAATGTCAAGGGCTAGTACAATAATGAACTGAAAGATTCTATACAAGGGAGAAAATGTTTACAGCTGGAATTATTGAAATTCTTTTGACTATAATAAGGTGAGACTGGTATCCTGCCTTGAACTATATTTGTGAGTTACTGGGACTGAATCAAGCTGGAAGAAGCAACTTTTATTATCATCGCTGCTGTTCTTGTCTCCCAGATTTCTGGGATCTTCCACAACACTACTCTGACTTCATCAGGCAGGTCCTGAAATGCATCCTGATCAGAAAAGGACAGAGGAAGGTGTCATGGTTTAGCCCCAGCCAGCAACTGAGCACCACACAGCCACTCACTCACTCCCCCCGCCAGCAGGGTGAGGGAGAGAGTTGGAAGAGTAAAAGTGAGAAAACTTATGGGTTGAGATAAAGACAGTTTAATAGGGAAAGCAAAAGCCGCGCACACAAGCAAAGCAAAACAAGGAATTCATTCACTCCTTCCCATGGGCAGGCAGGTGTTCAGCCATCTCCAGGAAAGCAGGGCTCCATCACGCGTAACGGTGACTTGGGAAGACAAATGCCATCACTCCAAACGTCCCCCCCCCCCCTTCTTCTTCCCCCAGCTTTATATGCTGAGCATGACGTCATCTGGTGTGGAATATCCCTTTGGTCAGTTGGGGTCAGCTGTCCAGCTGTGTCCCCTCCCAACTTCTTGTGCACCCCCAGCCTACTCGCTGGTGGGGTGGAGTGAGAAGCAGAAAAGGCCTTGACTCTGTGTCAGCACTGCTCAGCAGTAACGAAAATGTTCCTGTGTTATCAACACTGTTTCCAGCACAGATCCAAAACAGAGCCCCATACTACCTACTCTGAAAAAAATTAACTCTATCCCAGCCAAAACCAGCACAGAAGGGAACCAGGTGCTGCAACACCTCCATTGTCTGTGCTAAATGTTGAATGTCACCTGTAACGTAAGACTCCCTCTTTTCCACAATTTTCCTTAAGCCATGTATTTCTACTCACTTATCCCTTCAGCTAATATTCTTCGTTTTCTTAAAATCAAATTCACCTTTTCCAGTGCTGCTAACCTGTGACCAAAGTAGAAGGAAGCACCTGTTTGTACAGCCTAGCAACCCAGCAAGTGTGTCAGACCTTAGTGTGCATGATCTGCTTCTCCCACAGGAAAGTCAGAAGCAAAAATCAGCCCCAGAGACAGAACCTGCCTTTTATATCTTTACCGTTATTTCCTCTCCTTTTTTCTGTTCATTTATTTTGCTTTATCTAACAGGAGATAGGATCAGACTTCAGCTGCAAGATCTCAAGTTGCCCTAAACTCTCTTTCTTTTCTCCCTTCAAAGAGAAAAGAAAACAATAACAAAAAGGACAACAAATGTGAGCATTGAATCCTTTTAGCCATATGTGTTCATTCCAGAGGTAATACAAGTTGCTTGTTTTCAGCTTGAACAGCCAAACTAGTCTCTCTGTGAGTGAGTGTATATGCTGTAAGACCATACTCAAACACTCTCAGTGGTGTTGCCCATTCTTGTTCAATCCTTTGGTATTCTGGGGACATACTCTGTGTCTCAATGGCACATTGAGGATGCTTTGTGGATTAATTTATATTTCATTGTTGGAGCTTGCTGAGATGCACCCCCAGGATCCTAGTCTTATCTTGACTTCTGCAGCAAAACTTGGTTCATGTCTAGAGGACACATGTGGGTTTCCTTTTTGTGGAAATCAGATTGTGAAAACCAGGAAGTTTGGTATGAAGAAGACTGATGTTAGTGTGTGAGTGCAGCTAGGATGCAAACATGGGCACCTGCTGACTTGAAGTGCCTGAAGTTCGCTGGAAGTTCACTGATACTGATGTCATCTACCATTCTTTCCCAATTAATCATGAAAGATCCCACCTGTCCTGCTGGGAGCTGTTAGGCCTGTGTGCTTTCTTCATGGTGGGCTGTCAGCTCAAGAGAGAGCAGAACCCAGCCTAGCCAGTTAGCCCAGACCAATCCATCAACAGGCTCATGTGAGAGAGGTTTGTGTGTAGATGGGAAGAAATTAGAAGCAAATTTAACAAGAGCTATACGACAGTGGGAATATAATCTTTACCTATGTCAGGCAGGGACTCCTCTGAGCTTAAAAGAAGAGAAAGAAGAAATGTTAAAGAGGAAGGAAATTTTTAATTCCTTTTTTTGTCAGATTTTTTTTTCTTTTGTAAGCAAATGACAGACAACAGTAATTTGACCTGAAACCGTAGACCACCAGTGACTATTTAAGCTTATAGCAGTAAGAGTTTTATTAATGTCCTAGTCTTCAGGGTCCTGAGATCCCCTCTTGTTACAGCATCAGTCATCTGTACTTGTGCAAAGTAGTCATAAAATACTACCGTCTCCAAACTGCAAATGTACTAGACCCAATTTACAAGCTGAGACAATTACTATGTGACAGAGGCTCAGAGGTTTTGAGTCCTTTCTTAGCATGCTCTTGGCTCTTTAAAAAATAACTCATCAAGAGTAGCAAGATAGCCTTCTCATTAAACAATAACAAAAAAAAAAAAAGGTCAGCCACAAATAGAGTGAAAGCCTGAGATACACCGCACAGTTTTTTTTGTCTATGTGGTGTTCCATTTCACTGACACGTCTGTAACAAATCTACCACAAAATGACACTCCACAGCTGAACATTCATGAGGAGAATCACTGACTTAAACCAGCTTATCTTTCTCTTTTTCCAGTCTATTTTAAAAAAAAAAAAAAAAAAAAAGGTCAGCCACAAATAGAGTGAAAGCCTGAGATACACCGCACAGGTTTTTTTTGTCTATGTGGTGTTCCATTTCACTGACACGTCTGTAACAAATCTACCACAAAATGACACTCCACAGCTGAACATTCATGAGGAGAATCACTGACTTAAACCAGCTTATCTTTCTCTTTTTCCAGTCTATTTTATATCCATTCCACATGGTCCTTCAGAAGGTGAAAAATGGAGTGCGCTCCTATCCCTTGGTTAACTCTCTAGCTCAAGAATAGTATGAATTGCTTCTTATTTTTGTTGTTTTTTTTTTCCTCTCAATATTAATTTTATTCTCATTAGAGGGAATCTCCAAACAGCTGCTCTTTCAAAAAGCATCAAATGAATCCCACAATTCCACCTGTTCATGCATACATGTATTGATACAGTTATATCATTTGTCATACAATACCTCCTCCTCCTAACAGAGTGTGTTGTTCCCAGTGAGCTGTGACTGGACATCATAAGCAACTCCATGTGATTTTACATGATGTACCACCTTAGCTCTGCTGCCTGCAGGACAAACCACACAAGATTTAGGTGGCAAAAAACAAACCACAAAGACAAAACTTGACAGGAACAAACCAAAATGGTTTTATTACTTTGTCACTACCTGAACTTAAGGACATGGTTTTCTGAGAAATCAAAATGCACCTTTTCCTCTACTTGAAATGAAATGGTGAAATGAATCATGCAGTGGTTTGTTTTGCATGAAATAGTCTCCCATGGTCTCCTGGGAATGTCAGTGAGCCGTAATAGGCGCTGGGATTTTTCATTGGATACTTGCACTTCTGAGGAAACAGAACCTTACATCTGCTGTACCCATAGCCCTGGACAGAGTCACTTGATCCTTGGTGCTGTGGATGCACAGAATAGCTAGCAGCAGTCCTCTAACCCACAGTTCAGAAAAAAAGAAAAAAAAAGAAAAAAAAAAAAGAAAAAAAAAAAAGAAAAAAAAAAAAGAAAAAAAAAAAAGAAAAAAAAAAAAGAAAAAAAAAAAAGAAAAAAAAAAAAGAAAAAAAAAAAAGAAAAAAAAAAAAGAAAAAAAAAAAAGAAAAAAAAAAAAGAAAAAAAAAAAAGAAAAAAAAAAAAGAAAAAAAAAAAAGAAAAAAAAAAAAGAAAAAAAAAAAAGAAAAAAAAAAAAGAAAAAAAAAAAAGAAAAAAAAAAAAGAAAAAAAAAAAAGAAAAAAAAAAAAGAAAAAAAAAAAAGAAAAAAAAAAAAGAAAAAAAAAAAAGAAAAAAAAAAAAGAAAAAAAAAAAAGAAAAAAAAAAAAGAAAAAAAAAAAAGAAAAAAAAAAAAGAAAAAAAAAAAAGAAAAAAAAAAAAGAAAAAAAAAAAAGAAAAAAAAAAAAGAAAAAAAAAAAAGAAAAAAAAAAAAGAAAAAAAAAAAAGAAAAAAAAAAAAGAAAAAAAAAAAAGAAAAAAAAAAAAGAAAAAAAAAAAAGAAAAAAAAAAAAGAAAAAAAAAAAAGAAAAAAAAAAAAGAAAAAAAGAATAGCTCTTGCTTTCTCTTTCTTTCCTTACATACCTCCAGAAGATAACAACTTTCAAATCCTGTATATTACTATAAGGAAGACATTAAGTGTCTGATTTTGAAATAAGAGCTGATATATCTTATGCAAGTTTGAGAAACATATGCAGAT
Source organism: Pygoscelis adeliae (assembly GCF_000699105.1). Taxonomy (NCBI): domain Eukaryota; kingdom Metazoa; phylum Chordata; class Aves; order Sphenisciformes; family Spheniscidae; genus Pygoscelis; species Pygoscelis adeliae. Next base: position 895,345 of record NW_008824359.1, on the reverse strand, counting down.
TTGCAGGTTTATGCAGTATGTATAGCGGAACCATGTTTTCATGATCACCACTGTGTAAACAAGAAAAAATAATGGACCGGAATTTCAAAAGAGTTTAACTTCATCACCGTGACGGTTTTGGCACACATTACGCTGAACTACAGACTGTAATCTCTGATTTGCACTTTGAGTTTCTACTGCAACATATTAGTAAGTTTAAAAATAAAGGAAAATTCAAATGCAATTATAAAATTATTTCAGAGGAAACATGCTGTCTGGCTGAAACTTTAGAGTTTATTAATTGCATTATATGAAAGCAATGGCCTGCATGTTGCTAACATTTCAAAATTTTAATGTTGTTGCAGAGATCTATATCAAGTGAATTAAAATCCTTGCGCGTTATATAATTAAGCTAGCATTGCCAAAGAAGGTACCTGACCTAGGTACCTGCTACCTATAGAATCTTCTGACAATTCCAAATTAAATGTCTCGTTGTTATTAATTATGTTTCAAGCCACGCCATGATTTTGGTACATATAGCTACTCATTACTGCCCCCAGCAACCATATGGGATTCTGTCTTTTTGAGAGTCGAAGTCTAATAGTCTTATTATTTATTTATGAATATTTACATTTTAATTCAACACATTTGGGAGGAATTCAGTTTGAGACGACAACTCATACATCTAGGTATCTTAATAAAAAACTAAATTCCACCCTTTAGGTCTAATGCAACCTCATCATCTGCTGTCAGGAGCTGTTCAACAGTTCATACGATTCAGAAATAATACATTACAAGATCAAAAGGTGAACACTACATTAGAACTGTCTTCCAAATGGAACTTCTTTGCGTACAAAATTCAGACTTTAAATGTGTCTTCATTTCTAAAGGGAACAAAAGTCAAAATCTAAGGTTTTCCTGCAAGGCACAATGTTCCAAAAAACTTTGTTTCAACTGCCCTGAAGCATTACATTTTGATAAGGTAGAAATCTGCTGTTCTGATAAAGTTGGAAAAGTTGCTTCATCTTTTTTACTTTTACTATATTTTAAATGATAATATAAAATAAATGTCAAAATAAAATGTTTTCACATTATCAAAATGTTTAATTTTCCCATCGAGGTTTTAAATGAAATTGGTACATTCTTGAAAAACATTTAGGTGTTATTAAACTGGTATTTTCTTCTGGCAACCTGTTACACTGGAAAAAACTTGACTAGTTCTCATCAACAGACACTGCCAAATATGGCATTTTTCTCCTGTAGATCTATATGACTATTCGTTCTATTTCAAGGTCTGTGAGGTGGATTTGCCTTCACTGAATTAGATGAACTGAAACAACTTTTCCTAAACCATGGGTGTGGAGAGATGAACTGTGACTTGTTGCCTGTGGTTCTCTTGTAGCTCCCAAACTGGGGTTCAGATGATCAATGATGCGACATAGTCATGCTGCATGATTTTGGGTTCCTATTTTTGGATAGAAAGAAGCTGGTAGAAGCTGTAGCTCATAGCCAGCTGTCTATCTAGCCCAGCCCCCCTGTGATGGGCTAGATAGTCATTGCCATCTCTCCTCTCTCATATTTGTCCTTCCCTTGAGCTCTCTGAACATATGCATATATGGCTGTTGGCTGTTACAGCTCTTGACCACATGGAGACTCTGGTGTGCATCTCCTAGTGTGACCACTGTTGGCCTATAGGCACTTCAAGTTGTTTTACTGTTCTACCTCCCTGAAGGACAGCGGAGGCATAAACGCTGAAATGATCAAATTGTTTATTTAGCTGTATTTAATGGACTCTTAAAAGATACATATTTGATTACGAAAAAGGTATAGTCAAAGCACCCAGAACTGAAATTCCCGCAAGTGAATCTGCGGCCTGGGCAATTAGAATTTCTTCATAACAGTCTGTTAATTTGATTTCATGCTCTCCTGTGGGGCCTAGAAATAAAAGCCAAAAAGTTGCAAAATGGGAAAAGCGTAAAATCACGGCCAGGTATAGAAATTAGTGACATCAGACAAAACTATTGGCAATGACTGATACCTCCCTCAGTGTTGGTAGGAAGCTAAAAATCTGTCACCAGCTAATATTTACTATATAAGACACTTTTACTATACTCCTGTTCAATTCTAACTTCTTGACTCCACTTCCTATCTTGATTAAAAGACTATTTTCCATCTTCACAAATGTTTCAGTTAGAAAGTCAAAACTTCTGTTCCTGGAAAGACAGGATTTACAGTTACATTAACTTGTCTGTAAGTAGCAGGAGCAGTGAAAAAGGCAAAGAAAGGGATGATAGAAAAAAGGACTTAAGACAACTCAAGTAACTTACGTAGTGTTCTGCATCACGTGGAACATTCAGGAGTATATTTTGAGCAATGTTTTTTTTTTCATTGTGTGCAGAAGGCATTCCAATCGTCTGCATTTATTCTACCTGAATATCTTACAGAAAATAATATATTAAAGGACAGAAATAATTTCAGTTCAAGTGAAATACTAAATATTAAAAACAATTCCTTATTCCCTCAAAATCTCTTGATTCACTGTAATATGACAAAAATGTTTTTGGGTTTCAGCACTGGCAGAGGAGATGGGGGTGGATGACAACCAATTTTATTCATAAACATACATTAGAGACAAACAGTGCATAATTTCGATTCTCTCCTGGCTTGTTGAATCTGCAGGCAGCCATGCTTTCTGTTGCATTAACATTTTGATTGAATGAGCAGGGTCAAAACCATCACTTTTCTCATATAGGGAAGGAAAACTATTCTGAAGACAATCATCAATCAATGTATGTAATCAGCCTTTTTAAAGTACCTTGGGCTTTACACATAACTGGCTCTCTGTCGTAATAAAATCTAAATATTAACATCTTTTTCATTCAATAATCCTACCACATATACAATAAAGTGTTAAAAGGCCAATAAGGATTTGAAATGTGTTTTGCTATTAACAAGATTATTGCAATGGATTTATTCCAAAGGTTGCACCATTTCAACTCCATGACCTTTGGTATGTTAATTAATTTGCATGTAATTGTTTATACATTATTGTAACACATAATATAGTCTTGCTACTTTATTCATTTTCTTGAAGTTAATGGCTTTTAAAATAAATCCAATAAAGTCAAAGAAAATGTCACTAACATCAACCAAGTACGCCTTTCAATATAATTTAATACTCACTGACACTCTATAAGCCATAAAAGCACCATGCAACTATCTTTTAACAAGATACTGGTTTTCAACAACGTACTGAAGCCATCCAAAATTATGTTGGTGGCAAGTATCAGAGCAGTAAAGGTGGTTAGTAATTACATGGCAACCTTCATTTGTAGTGCTTCACCAAGGATACCCGATTTGACACATGGGAAATGAGGACTCTAAAGGTTAAACAACTTGCCCAGGTTTACATAGTGAATCAATGGCTGAGCCATTTCCAGAGGGAGAAGCTCAGTTGCTTACCTCTGCATTCTCATCCCTTCAGTCTATCTCTGTGTGTGATACTTTCAGGATGCCTGTTCTACAGACTGGAAGTTGACTGCGACAGGATCTGGTTGGTGGGTAGGATTACTTCTGCCAAGTATATCAGGCTCAGACTTGTAATAAACACAATGTCATTAGTACCCTTACTTTCTGAAGAGTAATAGTGAGGTTTATACACTTTAAACAATCCAATTATCATTACCAGATTGTATCTGTTGTTAATACAGATAACAATCTAACACAAATTTACTTCTACACAAATGTGCACCCAAGCAATAGTGAAAGAAACAACATCAATTTCAGTACACCTAGGTGAGTACTGTATGCCTAATTTCAGATTGCAGTTTTCTTGACTATTGGAATACCTCCATTGGACCAAATCACTACTTCCTCTGTTAACTTAAGCATCAAATAACACCTCACAGTTACAGAAACCAGTGGAAAACTAACTTACGAACTCATAAGAGACACATACAAAACATATGTCCAATGGTAGCGTATTCACTTTCACAGACTAGTGTAAGATCTAAATATCATGCAGCAGTAAATTTGTGGAGCGTATAACAGCCCAAGCCAATAGTTTTAAGGTCTTTGAAGCTTATACGGCATTACCTCTTCTCTTTGAACTCACTGAGGAAAATGGTTCTAAAAAACTCAAGTAACGTGCTGTTCTCTGCCACAAATAACCTGATTGCTGAATGGTATGTCACTAGATGTGTCTCTCACTGTAATTGCAAATCAAAGAATTTGCTTGCAACAGTTCCTGAACCTCTGGGACTTGCTCCAGGTCAAAGGTCAGAAAGTAGACACCTGATGGTTACCTTGCAGATCTTGGACATCTAAACATCTACCATTCATAGCTCAGAGAAGTATCATGAACATTTTAATTAAAAAAAACCTTAAACATGTAATAGTCAACGCTAAATGTAAGATCCTACCCTATCAGCCTTGTCAGGTGAATATCTATATCCTTGGAAAGTTGACAGAGCCATTACTTGGCTATTCAAGACAGTAATCAGATTTTCTGAGCATCAATCAGCAATCATGAAGTCAGGAACATTTTATCATGAAGTCAGGAATAAAGAGGGTTTTCATAAGCTAATCAGCAGGCATCAAATAGACAATCAATCTAATTAGTGGCTCATATTTGCGTGGCAATCACAGCTGCCAAACCTAGACGACAAATTTCATTAGTAATGAAAACTGAGAACTATGATTTGTGAAACCTATCATCAGATTGGAATTGTGGTTATTTTAAAAGGAGAGTCTGTGGTAGTTTGGGACATTTGAGGAATTTCAGTTTGCTGGTGGGGTTCACTTTCTGGGGTCTCTTGTTTTCAGGGTAAATCAACTTCCAGGATTACAATTTGCAAAAAGCTCATCTCTCAGTGTGGACCATAGTTTCAAATAAAGCTAGTGTTCAAGATTTAGACACTTCTTTTGTTTCCAAAATGTAACTGAAGTTTTTGCAGCTCCTGATTTCCTACAGAGTTCTTTGAAAAAATACTAGGCCAGAGCTAGTTATACCCAGAGTACTTCTAGTGCAGTAAATATTACTAGAGCTGAAAATTTAAGACACACACATATGTGTATATTCATGCATAAATTAACCATCTACAAAGGAAAAATAACCAACTAAATAAAAAGGAGAAAATGTTCCTGACATGCAATATTGCACTTATTGAGAAGAAAAGGAGATAGTAAATCCATCAAGGAAATGTATTTTTTTCTTGAGGAAGCAGTGTCTCGTCCAATAAACACAGATATTTGCTGGGTTACTTTCCCTGGCTACATACCATGTCCCAATCTTCAACACACTGTAAAATTAAAGGTGTTGCTGCTTTTGCCTTGGAGTGAGGGGATTGACACAAGGTCTTCTTCAACCCTATTTTACTAAGACTCTATAATGTACCTATGTGTTACCATTCTAGGCTCTACTATCAACAGCTAGTATGCACCGATTCTTCTAATCAAGCAGTTGCAAATATCGTCTTATGTCCCTGTAGTCTGAGAAATGGAAAGAAACACCTGGAATTTCAGATCATTAATGCCCTAAGTGTTGCAGCTGTGGAATCTAAAAAGTGATAGTGACCTCAAGGAGGGCTCTATTATGACGCTATTTATGTATTTAGGGTCTATTAGCCCTGTATGATATACTGTCACCTTACAGCCATATTCACACTTAATTATAGAGCCTGTTTTAACAGTGGTACATCTTTTGGTATTATACCCACAGAATAATGGAAGTACTTGATATACATGGAAAAGATACATATTTAGGCTACTCTATAAAATGCTGTTGAAGCATCCTTATGAATCAGCTTTGAATATTGGATCACTACTTTATTTGGAACATTCACTGATTTTGACTGGAACAGCCCCGGAATTCTTGACACAACTAATCCAGCTGCTGCTGACTACCACCAGGATTAACACTGCAATGAGCACAATTCTCACTATCATCTTAAGCTAAAGATAAAGCTTTATATACTTTAGTTTAATCACATATCTATTGCTAAAATTATAATTGTTGTGCAAAAAGTCAGATTTCTCTGTTACTAATATCTAAACATTAAAATCAGACCTATGTTTAAATGAAATTTAAATGGATGGAGACTGCCAGGAGACTCCAAGGATTTGAGCTTCTCCAAGCTTTCCTAGGAAAATTCAAGATAAATCTTCAGTCATTAATTTCTATGTTTTCTCATCTTGCAGTTTAATCTTTTGTGGC
>NW_008824359.1:847105-889060 GCF_000699105.1 Pygoscelis adeliae | reverse complement strand
TTTTTTTTGCTTGGACTTTTTTTTTTTTTAATTTCAAACTAAGAATCACAGTGTGAGTTGAACTAAATGCCAAGGATAAAGTAACAGCTTAAAGTGAACAGTGAAATTAACAGGTGTTATAACATACGCTAGATTTAACTGCCAAGTATTTCACACCTTCATTAAAACTTTTCATGTCAAATTTAAGGCAATGTTAAAATAAAGAGGAAAAGCATAGCTTAAAAATGAATAGCTAATTGTTAAGTTTCAGAATCAAGATATATGGTGGCAGAGAAATTCTCAGTTCATTTGGTGTAGGAATATATTTTAACTGGGAAGACACTCAACTAGAGCGTATCACACCTGATTTTAATTCACAAAACTTTGTGTTTAACCTTTAGAAAGTAATGTAACCTACAAAGCGTTTCAGTAGGGGAGATAATGGAACAACAGTGCATTCCTGTTTCGTGGGGGTATGATAAAGGCAAAACAGACCAAGAGCAGTGAGGTGCACAGACTGAATTGAAAGACCTGGAAACCGATAGCCCAGAAATCCAGTATTGCTTTTGCTAATAACAGCCACAGGCTTGCTACTGAATTTGCAAGGTCTCAGGACTTGCAAAGATAATGTTGTGTTAACTTATCACTGTAAGAGCATTTTTTCTCCTGACCAAGTGGCTATGGCTAGTTTGTTTTGTTTTGCTTTTCTCGTTATTGTATGGTACAATCATATTTTTATACAGATATGAGTAACAAGTCGTTATTCTGTGCAGAACAAGGTATTTCTCACTCTAGCAATGTAGCATAGAGAAATACAGACCCAGTATGATAGCAGAAGCTTTGAGTAGTGGAGACACAGGATACGGTGTAGAAGAGTAACAGCATGGGTTGATAAGGCTTGGCACAAGTTTGGCACTAGAAATCCCACTGCTATAAACTCACCAATGGTCAATTAAAGAAATGTAGACCTGGACCTGGACCACATTGGTCTTAGGAGTAAAAAAGAGAAAAAAGAAAAATACTATCTAGCATACATAAAAGCCACCATATATAATAAATTCAGTTGTAACCTGGAGTCGCAGACCAATGAAGAAAAAGCAAGGAGTGTTAGCAAACCTATAAAAATAACCCCAGTGGATCCTAGTCACAGAGCTAAGGACCCAGCGGGGAGGGCAAAGGTGAGCATAACTCCAGGAAAAGGGGTAGAAATGGAGAAGTGCATGTGTAAAAATATTAGCTTTGTTATTACTATTGAGACTTTTTCAGCATAAATGTGTTCTTTCTTTTTATGTAATAATTAGATCTGAATTAAGACTAATTCTTGGATGAGGCCGTTAAGATTTTTTTTATATAATCAATGAATTCTTGACTTTATGAATACGGAGTATTTCCTTCTTGCCCACACACAAGATTTTGAGTATAACAGACTCCATGGAGGAACATAGACAGCATCAACTCTCTGAGACTTGTACTGTTTTCCCATCTATAGCAAGATCTATTTGAAAATTCCACAAGCTTTGTACCTGGTGAAATCATCACCAATGAATTTTTAAGGAAACATTTCCCGTACAGAAATTTTTTCCCCCAAGTTGTTTTTTTGTTTGGGGTTTTTTGTTTGTTTACAGAAAACCATGTTGTTAAAAATGTCTAAATCAATGGGCAGCGCATGCCTACATTATTTATATCCTTTTATCTGCAGCTTGAATCACAGTTAAAACATGCTACAGACTGATTCCCTAGGTCACTGAACCTGGAGTTGTTTTTATTCTGAGATTATTATTCTGAGAGAGAAACGTTAACTTTGTATTATATCATATAAATATGGTTTTTCTTCCTCCCCCCCCCCGATATGTGTAATAAGGAGTATTATCATTTATTTGCACTCCAGTAACACGTGAAAGATCAAAGCTGTATTGTTATAGGTATTGTACAAATACATAACAAAAACATGCCCCCAAAGATTATAATTTTAATTTAATTAAAATTATTTATTTGGATAGGATTTGGCTATTTAGTACAAATGAGATAGGCATACGGGAGAAGTGAGACATTCATGAATATGGGAGCAAGTATCACCAGCACACATCAGTTGCTTAATCAGGCCAAGTATTTTAGAATTTCAGAACTACCACAGTCTTTAAAATTGTGAGGTAATAAATAAATACTTGAAATATGATTTCCACACTAGAAAGCTTTAAAGGAAATAGGAATATTTTAATGTAGCACAAAACTAAAGAAAACCTTACCGTTCATTGTACTACTTGCTTTCTGGCTTATGCAGCTATGCCAAAGGACAAATCAGGAATACAATATCAAGCATCTTCCAAAAAATAGTTAATTCAGGGATATTTTTTATTCCCACTTTGGAAGTTGCTCTAGAACTCAATTCCTCTGGTAGCTTTATGAATGCATTATGATAATGCAATTCTAAAATATTTATTTTAGCTAATAGCTATTTCCTTTAGCTGAACACAAACTGTGCTGAATAGTGCTGTAAAGAAGAGACTAGGAATGGAATCAGAAAAAAGTGTTTTAGTCATTTTGGATTTTGAAAGAAAGCAAAGTAATTTTTTATTGCAGATGGATGTTTCTACAATACATTGTCCTTAGCCAATGATGAAATGTGAGGGGAATGTTTAGATATGTAGGCAAGCATGAATACATATCTCTGCTGCTAATAGAGTAGCTTATTATTTTTCAACTTTTGAGGAAATCATAGCTTTGTAAGTTTTAAAAGGTGATTGAGCAAATTTTTCCACTTTCCCCATTTTTCTCTTTGATTGCTTTTTTAAAATAAGTATATGTTATGATGGTTTGTTTTTTTTTTTCTGTTCTGGGGTGGGTTTTGCCCTCCTTTCTCCCTTCCATTCCCTGATTTCCTGAAACTGTAGAACTGTACACCAATTTTCGTCGGTGGAGCATGGCAACATCTGAATAAAATCCAATAACAATACAGATACAGAGCTAGAGGTATTTCTTGAGTTAGTGGATTGTTGGGTGCATTTTTTTTGTTGAAAAATTACCATCTTCTGAGGTCAAGAATACTTTCCGTTTCCTTTTCCCTATTTTCAATGGAAGTGGTAAACAAAAAGTAGTGATTTTCCAGTTCATTTTTTTTCCTCAGCTCCACTACTTTTCTTCTCCTTTTCAACTTGTAAATGGAGAAAAAAAAGGACAAGGACAAAAATGGAAGTAACAAAAAAAGTGGATAACAATTATTAAAAATAAAATGTGCATACTTTTTATATTGAAATATATATAAAATTTTACATCTTTACCATTCCCATTTTTGCCTCAGATGCTTTTAGGAAGTACATTGTTCAAGTAGTCTACCTATCTACTATGTTAAAAAAAAAAGACAAGAACTGGCTCAAAGTATCACTAATAATAGAGATATTTTTTTAATTTTCATTCAATGTTCTGAATCTTTAACCACGGACTGAAAGTCTTTGCTACATTATGGTTGCATAGTAACCTAAATAAATCAAATTATTTGTCTTTGCCTACTTGGTAGCAAACAAGGCATACATCACATCAACCACCCTAATAAATAGTACTCAACTGTTACAAGAACACAGCCAAAGTGCCGAAGAGGCCCGTCCATAGAGAGAGCTCCTGATGGTTAGGTTTACAAGTGTTTATACTTTTGGAGATTTGAATTATTGTTGCTCATATATCACATGTGTCTAAACAATAAACTTAATTCCATCGTTATACCTATATCTTTCTTGTTGTTATCACTAATTTACAATGAAATTATTAATGGAGAGAAGATTATCATCTCCATGTTCTCCTGTTGGCTTGTTTCAAGATAAAAGATCGAAGCCATGGAGACAGACAACCCTGACAAGTTTGACAGACTTCAAAATGGGAGTCTGTATGGACAAAGATTTCTGTGTGTATGTATAAAAATACAAACTGGAGCATTCTGTTAAAATCTGAGCAGTCTGGTTTCTGACACTTTTAAACAGAAGTTGGACAGAAGAACTGACCACAATAAAACAGAACTTCAGTGCTTTATTGTCAATCTAAATTCATCATATGGAACCTATCATTTAATGCATATTTCTAAGAGCAACTAAACCAAAGCACAGACAATCCACATTTTCTAAAAAAATTTTGTAATTCTGTATTTTAATTATATTACATTTTTAAATGATTTTGCATGTGGCTTCTGCTAAAAAAGAAAGATCCTTATGAAAAATAATTTAAAAAAAAATCAAGTTTATATATTCCAGCACCATACTTTGACCTGCAATAACCCTGGACAATCACAAAATATATTGCCTTCTGAATGGAAAACATACTAGACAAGCATCCACTGTGTTACAAAAATGAGCCACAGGCTACTCACAGCTGGGTAGCTTGACACTGCCAAATTTTTTTTTAGGATAATTAGATTCTAGTTAGATACTGGAAACACCACAATTTTTTAACCCAGCTTTTGTGTATAAATTATATATTTTCAAAAATATCAGCATTTTCTATTTTGAGCTTGGAACCTGTGTTTAGCACAGTAGGCAGTCCTTATGCTGTCAAGAGCCAAAGCATGCTTAGTTCACATTCTTCTTCTTCAGGAAGAAGCCTTCACCATAAGGCCCCCAAGGAGCACTAGCATTTCTGAACAGACCAGCTCATCACAACCCAACAATGTAAGATTGCTTCTTTTATAATGCCTGAAAAGGTTTCTTTTTTTTTTCAGAGTGACTCTTAAATCAGCTCAGTGAACTTTCTGAGTAGTCCCTGAGTTCCCCTAGGTCGAGGGTCCATGAAATGAGGTCTTTATGTGGAACTGCCATTTTGCTCAGATGAAGATCCCAGAAAGGAACTTCCCATTAAGTGACAGAGGCACCCAAAAAAACCCAGAATTGTGGTATATTTGGTTGGTTCAATTTTTAATACATAGTAGAAGAAAATAGTCAACTGTCCATGAAAAGTGGACGTCTTAGTATTCAAACTGCAGCCTGGGGAGATTTGCATCCTGCAAGGGCCATTCATGCAATTCGTAGAACTTTAAAGAGGGAAATGAATGATTTGCTCTGCCCATATTTATCTTCCATAAAGGTACACAGCCTTTGTTTCATTATTTTAGGCTTGCTGTGCTAAATCCTTGTCCACCCACTGTAAGGAGACTGAGCAAATTGCTGCTCCCATGACAGCTCAGACAGCCCAGTCCCAGATACTCTCTGATGTGGGTGCAGAGCTCACACTTAGCCATGTGCAGTGCATGCTGCCGTCAGGAATGACCCTGGACTGGCAGAGGTGAAGAGACCACAGCAAACAGTCCATGCCTCCCTCTAAGCAACTTATGAAAACTCATCCTGAATACTGAGGTCTCACAGTATTGAGAGTATATGCAGGGGCAGGACAGGGGGTGCGGGGAAGAAAAAATCCTATGCAAAAACAAGTAACAGGGCATTCCCAGCTTAAAAGCAAACATTAAGACCCCATTTAAAGTGTATTTTCCATTCTCTGACTTTACAGGATGCAACTTATTCAATTCAAATGGAAAGGTCATATGCTGGATACCTGCTCTCTGCTTATCTTAAATATGCTAAAATCAGTCAAATTTGTTAGTGTAAACATGTGTTCTGCTTGCTAATTTGCCCTCTCAGGAACTGAGATGACAACAAGGGAGGCAATCCTGGAAAGACTAGCATCCTTGGACACAGGTACCTGCTTCCAAATTGCAGAGTGTTGCTGTAAGCAGTTGGGATGGCAGTTCGTGTGCCTTGAATCCTTTACAGCTCCTGCCTACAGAAGTGCAGCTTGACTCAGAAATAGCCCTGTGAGTATCAAAAGAAATGAGTTCATCTTCACATCTTGTGCTTTAAGCTTTGTCTTGGGGCTCATAGCAATTTCTCTGCTGTAGAATTACATGGCTGGGTACCTCTGGGATCCCTTCCCAATTTAAAAAGGCCAAGGGAGCAGCGTATAAAAACTGAACTCTTCCTGGCATCTGATTCAAGACATTGCTTAGTCACATGTTCCTCCATCTTTCTCTCTAATACAGAATAAGAGAAATATACAGTTCAGCAGAGTCTGTGAGCATCCTTGCCACCAACTGGAATTTTCTTGTTTCCTACAGTGAAGAACTGATGGATGGTTTTGCCTGCCCACCAGCTCTGTGAGAGAGTGCCCTAGAAATACACTCACTTCTACAACTGTACTATGATTTTATTATAATTACTCTTCATTTGCCTTCTGATTTTCATGTATGATACATCAGCACTGCCTTTCGTCTCTACTGATCGCATCATTAATGCCCAATAATTGGTATTTTTACAATCAAACACTTTGGTGAAAAGACATCACTCTGGCTGTGGAAGACCTTGAGCTGCAGATCATCACCTAGGTGGGATGCCAGATATGGGAAATTTCAAAGATGTTGCATGCAAAGAAACCTATGTGAGTGTGTCTTTGTGTGTGTAAATCATATCCTAAGATTATTTTCAGTATTCAGTTTTGGCCATTGCTGGAGACAGGATACTAAACTATAAAGGCCTATATTGGTCTGGTTTTACTCAGTAAAGCAGTTTTTTATGCATTTGTAGGCAAAAAAAAAAGGTCAAAATATCAAATTACTGCTTTTCAGCTCTTGTTTTTGACTTATGTACTACCCATTTGTGCTGCTGGCCCTTGTGAAAAGGACAAAGTAGTGTCTTCTATGAGAAAGGCATCCTGGTAGAAAGGGCTTCAGCACTGAAAACTTCTTCAAAGATGAGTCACTGTTGTGTACATTTTTATTGCCCTTCCAAAAAGTGGAAGATGAAGAAAAGAAATGTTATTATACTCTACATCTCTTAGACAAAAGAAAAGCAGAGCTGGGTGTTTTCCTGTTTCTCCAGCAGCTTCTGTGTATAAATTATACATTTTCTTAAATATCTGCATTTTCTATTTCAGGTTTGAGCTGATAACCTGTGTTTTTGCACAGCAGGCAAACCTCGCACTGACACAAGCAGCAGTGATACAGCCTCACATTTCACTTCCCTTCATCCCAAGGAGCCCTTTGCTATTATGCCATTAGAGATAATGCGAAGCTTTGAATTGAGACACCATAGACACCAGTGATGCATGGCAACATTTCTAGCCAATGAACTGCCACTGTGCAATGGGACCAGCTCAGCCACACCACGCCCTTGTTGAGAGGAGATAATAATTTCTGTAGAGAACAGTGTCAAGCTGTAACACCTTCCCCTGCTAAGGAGCTGAAGGAGCCGTGTGATTCTCCTCTGAGAAGATGGAAATGCACGCATCAAGACTGCAAAAATTACGTATATGCACTAAATACCCTTTGAAACAGTTCTTGCTGCAGTCCAATCCCCAAAACACCTTGGATGGGGAGTGGGGCTGGGATTGCATGTGTTCTGTGAATTGCTTGCATTTTGGAGCACAGGCGCTCGGCGGCAAAAGTGCTGTCATGACTTTCTCATTGCATAGCTCAGAATGGCTGTATGCTCTGTGGGACTGGGTGTGTGGATACGTGGCCAACTTAGTCTTACAGCAAATGATCACTATTAAAATCTTTTAAATCTTTTATGAAAGATACAGGAGCGAAGCAGACAAAGTATTTTCATGTAAAGCATTCAAGGAGACTTTAATTTTAAAAGCATCTGTTATTCCCCCTTCTTTAAGATGCAGACCATTTTTATGAGGAAAATTCCCTGGTAGATAGTGTCTTTTTATACAGTATTAAGATGATATTAACTCCTCCTTTGGGAAAGAAAAAGAAAATAAAAAGTAGCTGAGATGGGCTGGAGCTGTATTTGTTGTCTCTTATTGGAATCTGGGCCTGCTCCCTCAAAAATAAAACAGGACAAGCACATACGCTAAGGGAGTGGGGAAAACAGCCAAAAGAGGGGGAAAAAAAAGCTTCTGTTTGTACTGTTGACTCTGAATTGTAACCTTGCTGCTGGAGAAAGGCAAGCGCAGCACATAGTCTTATCAGCCACTCCAAGACCTGGCAAGCTTGAACCGATGTCAAGCTGTTTAAGACATTACTATTAGCTGCCTTTCTGGTCACAGGGTTAACAAAAAAAAAAAAAAAGAAAAAAGAAAATTAAAAAAAAAGATAAAAATAAATAAATAGCCAAGGTAAACCAGATTCTATTTTAAAGTGGGCGGGGGGGGAGACAAAGATGAGGAAGGACAAGGCTGAGAGTTACTCCAAGGGCACAAGTCCCATGTTGTAACCGGCTTTCAGCACTCAGCCAAAGCTGGTGCAGGAAATGCTGTTGTTGCACTCTTCCTCTGTCTCTCTCTTGTCCACTCAGCCCACCTCTGCTTCTCTGATTTCTCAGGATCAGAAGCACAGAAATATAAAAGTGTCACCGCAAATACTGAGCTCCTAAAATATGGTAAGCCTGGCAGCTGAAATGAAAAATGTTATTCTTTTCTGTTTTGTTGTCCTCCCAGCAGTACTGTCAAAACTATCACTGCCAAGTATGGCGACTAGCATAATATTCCATCTTCTCATCTTTTGATTCATCTGTTAAAGTTAATTGTTGATGTGTTACTATTGCTCCATTGCTTTCTCATCTTTGCTCTTCTAATTTACCAGAAAATCAGAATCACCTTCCAAGGTATCAGGAGGCCTACTTGTTTGGACTGATTTCATTATTTACATGTAAGTTTTAATTATTTTCAGAAACAATGTTTTATAACAAGTTGCATTGGTCTTTTGCTGTCTTGAGTGATGGAGACCATAGATGTCTTTGTCGCAGCCTGAGTGAAATAACGATTCCACTATGTTGTCCATGCAGTCCTGTTACAGTGCACCTAAGATCAACTTCCCAACCAGGTCAAATTGTGGTGTATTTTATGCATCCTCTGAAGCACCCTTGCAGTGCTATGGGGAGGGAGAAACTTGCAGAGCACTTCACACTTATTTCACTTACAAGAAGCCCTCAAACAAAATAAGATATCTGTACTTGATCCACACTTGTATGAATTGTGCAAGGTCTGCCAAGTCTTCTCTATGAGCCGTTTGGGTTGACCTCTGTGTTTGTTCTTGCACATCCTGAGCACATCGCACAGGAATGGAGGGGGGAGAACACCCATGGATGGCAACTGAGCATGGCCTGCAGGTCTTTGTGAATCTCAGTCCATCTCTGAGAGGCCAATGTCATCTGTTTACATTTGAGAACAAGAAGTTATTTTACACTCAACACCAGCAAAGTATTTCTGTATGTTACAGCTAGTCTGTTTTCTTGACTTATTGCCCATATCTTTATTATTATCCCCCTCTTATTCTTCCTCTGCTTCCACCACAATCCATTTGTGTCCAATCCCTAAGGGAGAGAGATCATTTTCTGTTAATTCTGGGACAGGGTTAGGGTCTTGCTGAGGAAGACAGCCACACACAACATGAGTACAAGTCTAAGACATGGCAGTAAGATCTGGCTCCAGGTTCAGGTAAGCTAGAGAGAAGTCAAGAGATAAAGGAAAGCACTGGCAGCGTGCTTCGTATTGGCCTTGAGAATGACCAAGTGAGTGGGGTAGCTATCTGCTTTGCCTTATGCTGAGCACCTATCTTTCCTTTGCCCATGACAAGTGGCATGACTTAACGTGGTGATTGGGAGAACAAGAGGTGGGGAGAGTGCAACACTGTCTACCATAGGGGATGACAAGGTGGCTCTGTCTCTCCTGATTCATGTCATCCTTCAGCAGAGCTGAGTTTAATTTGTATCCCTGGAGAATGTACTTCTGAGGAAAGGAAAGCAAGGAGGACAGCAACAAAACCCGTGAGGCTCTAGACCCTGTTCTGTACAGTGCTAACAAACTCTACAATGTCAGATTAAAAAAACCAAAAAACAACAAACGTCAAAGAACCAGTTTTATATGACATCAGGCATGTAAATTGCAGAGAAGGTTAGACAGTCCTGTGCATAGCATCACTTGACTAGTTCCAGGTAAGTTAATGTATAGGATTTATGCACCATTCTTCTGAGATGCCACTGTCTACTGAGTTCAGAGATAGGCTTAGGCAGCTCAGATTTCTTTTTGGGAGCTACTTAGCTGATTTTTAGGGAAGTTGGTGTCTAATGGGTAGAGCAGATCTCATTCTTCTTCTGAGCAGATCTTCAAAGAGCCATCAATTAGTCTTCACCATTCTCAGGGACATTATCTCCTTCACATAGTAAATATTTTCTGTGAAAATGCAATCCTACTGTACTCAAAAACAAACCCGTCAGAAGATTCAAATGGTTGTATATTTCTTCCTTTACCTTTAATATGGAAAAAAACCAAATTTTATTTCAGCCATTATGTTTAAAAAAATACATTTCCACCTTTGTGCCAGCCAGTAAATAATTGTTTAAATTTTCCAGTCAAGTGTTTCAGTACTGAATCTTTATCCTAGCCTTTAAAGATTTAGATTTAGAGCAATAGTCTTATATTTAATCACTTTGTAGTGTGCTAGCTCATTTAGCTCTTTCTGATAAGTAAGATTTTTAGTATCTTTTCCTTTCTTGCTGTTCCTTGTTCAAAAGAGAGTAATCATGACTCAAAATGAGACTGTCGTCACATAAAAATAGCTTGCTTTTCTTAGGATATTTAGCAATTGTTTTCTCTCTTTCGTAGACCTGCTTCACAATAAAACAAGAGAAATGAAGTGAAAGCAGGAAAGCAGTTCCAGGAGTGGGTCTGGATCATATGGTACATTTAATGTTACTACAAATGACTTGTATAAACCTGGGCATTGCATGACTTTACCCCAGTATCTACTTTAGAAGACAAAGGGAGTCAGTAAAAGGGAATGGGTCAAACGCATTTATATATTTCTAAGGGTAAAAAAGAAGCTAAACAGAAATGCTAATCATGTAGTAACTTTTTAATGTTTTCTGGTTTACCTGGGTTGTCAGACTGAAAATCAGTTGCAGGTGGTAGTTGCAGAAAGGAGTCAAAATAAACATGAAGGAGTCACGTGAGAAAGGGCAGTCAGCGGAGGGAAGACCTATGTGAGACCCTCAGAACATATGAACTATGACTGTTCCTCTCTCATTTCTGTCTAAGGGCTGCAGTTTTGGGTTGGCTACCTCCTGTCATTCCCATTTCTAAAACCACACAGTAAAGAGACATCCTTCAGTAGGTGCTTTCAGTTTCTACATTTTTTAAACACAAACCTAATCACAAATTTTTAACACAAATGTGTTATGTAAAAAAGCAAAACAAAATAAAAGTTAGCAACATGACTTGTTCCACTGCATATTTCAATATTTACTTTTTTGTTCTTCTTTATCTGGCAACCCTACTTGACTAAATTTGGGGGTTTTGTTCAGGAAAGGATCATACAGTCAGGCTCTTTACTTATTTAGAGTCATTCAGAAAGCTTTCTTAACAAATTTTCAGCTGTTGGGACTTTAATGTGCTTCAAGAACCTTTCTTCAATCTATGAAGGTTTGCTGAACTGAAATTACTTATTGAGGGCCATGATCCAAATCCTGTTGAAGTCAATGGAAGTCACTCCAGTTATTTCAATGGAGCTGGACCCGGTCCATAAAGCATTGACCACTTGAAGTTGTTTTGCAAATGCTGAATCTCTCCTTATGTACAAAGCACAGTCAGTAATAAGGAACAGGCTGCAATGGGGCTGAGGGAGTATGTAGTATATGTATACAGCACTTAATTAAACGCATCATTCTATACTGTCATAAAGCATTTCCCACACTAAGTGTTGTTCACATTAGTCATAGAAGATTTAGGTTTTTGAAATCCCCCACAAAAATGTCCCAGCTGTTCTATAGACTATATCTTATAGTACTTGTCACTGTGTGTAGGAAGGGTAATTAACCCAAAGAACATTATATTTCACTACCAAATGCTAAATGCCAGTATTATAAATTTCTTAATATAAACAACACATTTAGAAACAGTAGGAAAGAAAGGGATAGAGTATTCTTTGAAAAGGTATTTCACTAAGGGACCGGATGGCTCAGGCAATTGTTACAAGATACCTTAAAGTCATCTTTTCAAATTCTATAGTGTCTAACAAATCAGTAGTATCCAGCTGTGATGGGAGGTACTCAAGGACTTAATGCGGTAGATCTGACTGCACACAGAAGTAGTCCTGTCTTTTCTTAGTCACACACTATTATTCATGAAGAGCCTAATTCCTTTGTGAATTCTATGTTCTTGAAATGGTTGAAATATGGAATTTCTGTCCAGTGAGACATTTCAATTTTTTTAACAAATGTATCCCAAGTTATAATGAAAAAAGAATATTACATATTTTTCAGTAGGTTTGGGGTTTTGTGTGGTGTTTGGTTTGTTTGTTTTTTTTTTTTTAATTTAAAACAGAATCAGGCTTCATTGGTTTTGTTCTCTAAAATCAACCTTGAACTTATGCTTTACAGGTATTCCCAGTCTCTCTCTTGTTCCAAAAATGTTAACTGAACTATCACAGATTGTGAGAGGTTTTGGCAAGTTAAGTAGACTTGAGTATTTCAGAGTCAGGGAACACTCTGGCTATAGGAAATCCACACCTCAGAGGTACTTTGGACTCCAGACGTTGCTGCTGCAGAGTCAGGAGAGTAACTCAGGAACCTCTGCTCCAGCAAAGACACTTGGGGCTTGAAGGCTCCTGGCTCTGCAGAAGGCTGATGGGAAGCTCTGGATTGTTTGAGTCCATTGTCATCAATTTTGGTGAACTTCTCCCAGACCTGTGGATTCTGAAGTCCAGTGTTCAACAGGAGCTAAACTGGGTCTTTCAGACTTTGGCAAATAAGTTCTCTGAAAATGAAATTAATTAGAAATGCTTTTCAGTGAGAAAATGTCCAGCCAACTCTGATACAGTTACCCTTTCCTATTATGTGGGTTTTGCTATTTTTATAGGATTAAGTAACATAAACTTGATTCTTAGTAGTGCTATCTGAACTGAGTCTAAAGTAATTCTGTGGCCACCAAAAGCAGCTTTTGCACTTAGCAAACCTTGCCTTATTTTCCAATAACAAACCCTATCAGAATTCAATGTTGAGAGTGTAGATGGCTTTTCTGAACAGACCTTTCATTCTGATTGAGCAATTCTGACTGCTTGCCCACTATCTCAGAGTCCTTTACCTAGAGGGCAAAGAACTCAGGGCAGAAAAAGAAGACCAAGAAGAAGTGAAGGAAAGAATAAAAGAAAGTAAGATGAACATGGAATAATAAGCAAGTTTCTGAAGTAATATGGATGCCCCATAATGGTAGGGGCATCTATACAGAAAGCATTTCAAACACATTCTGGAAATCTCTGACGGAAGATTAGTATTCTTTCCCAAGTCTGATACTTTAATTAAATCTTCTGCCTTCTGATTTTGGACCCTTCAAGCTGAAAAAGAACAACAAAAAAAACACTCACTATGATGAGGACTGACTATGCCCCACTGCACTCGATGTACATTTTGCCAGTGGCTCTTACAGGAGTAGCTCTGGGCTTATGATTGCTTGCTCTACAAACTCTCATATATATAGTTCCATGCAATACTTGAGAAGCAATCTTAAGCCACAAGTCACCACAATTTCCCTTCAACAGCAACACAGCACAAAAAAGCAATAAACCTGACTTGGCAGTGATCCCTTTAAAAGGAGGGGACAGTCAAAGGCTTGGGTCTGTATTTTGCATTTCTTTCTTTATTTTACTTCTTCTATTAAAATTCTTACTGCAGTCAGGATTTTGAAAATGAGAATCTTGGCTACTGACAACACATGCAATTATTACTGTGACTTTTCCATGGAAAAAAATGCAGGTGCATTGTTTTGTACTTATTCATCTGGAGAAAAAGCTTTTCTCAGCATCGTGACAATTATTTACGAGATGAAAATTACTAAGGAGTTCATTTCATTTTTCCAACTGTCAGTTTTCTTCACTGTCTTTTTCTTCTTGCAGAAAGTGGAAGTGTCCAATATGGCTTCCAGTTCTGTCCTTAAGACCAAGGGTGGAAGAAACCACTAAAAATCCTCTCTCCAAGTTTGAAAAATATATGAAATTGTTGGCCCAAACTTATCACATGAATTTCTTGTCACTATTAGACAATTTTCACGGGAAAGATGCCCTAAAACACATTTCGTGTTGATACTACTGTAAGCAAATAATTTGCAGCATTATTAACTGATATACAAAGGTTTTAAAGAGATATTCCTGAAGCTAGATCTTTTGATTACAGAGCTAATAGAATAGAGTACACCATAATGAAAAGATAGAGCTTTCCAGTTGTTGTGGTTTAACCTGGCAGGCAGCTCCCCCGCCCACCCCACCTCCCCCTGCCTCGGGAGACAGGGGATACTTACCACTATACTAATGAGGACGGGCACTCTAGGAAAAAGTTAACTTTATCCCAGCTGAAACTTAGAATGAATTTTAAAATACAGTACAAAAAAAATGAGTAATGAACTTGAACTCTTTCATGCAAATGTTAGTTGAATATCTATGAAAAGGATCTTTAATTCTGAATAATGCATTCTGAGTAAATTTTGCCAGTTGAAATCTAAGCAATTTTTACACAGTGATAAAACCTTCTGGTCTTACCTACAGCATGACATTGCAAAGGTTCCCATTGGCAAACCTTCTTGCCTAAGCTCTCGTTATTTACTCACTGATAATACAGAACAAAGCATTTACAATAAAGTAAAACCCGACTTTTTGCAAAAGCCATTCTTTGTAAAAGACATCAGGAAAATAAGGAAAGACTTAACTTTGATTCAGGAAAGTGCTGTGCTTCTCTGGGAAATTTGAGGATGACAAGTATGCATAAGTGCATAAATATGCACATATTTGATGTTCACATGTACTTTCTGGTGATCCTATCAAAATGTAGCTCCTGATTGATGAAGGAACATAAAAGTTTGTACAGTCACAAAGAAGTAATCTTCTCTATAATTAATGGCTGTTATCTTCAAAATTTCCTTCTTGTTTAAGAAAATGGTTACATTATATTTCAGGACAGAATCAGTTCCTTGTTAATAGCATATCCTTTTATCAACTGCATAAAAATGACCGACTGGATCACACATTTCCGATCCCATTAATGATCAGTGGTTACCTGTGGAAATCATTCAGGCTCACAGAGGATTTACATTTCATTCTCATGGGTTTATGGGAAGACTTGGATGCCCACAATATATATCACAGACATCACCAAAAAGCAGCATGCAGCTACTGATATTGTATATTGTCCTCTAAGGAAGTAAATAAGTAAGAGATTTTGAAAGGTATGCTGTGGAAATAAGTTTACCATCCATAAACTTTTCATGAGACTTTGAGCCCATAATTGTAGTTCTGAATTTTTTCTTAAATAATCCCTTATAAAATATGACAACGGGGAATTTTTTCTTCAAGTTAGAAAAGTTAGGTACTCCTAAATACCTGTGTAACTTCACTCCTGTAAGTGAAACTTCTGGAATTTTTCATAGGCCTAAGCTACCATAATAATGAACTAAAAGCAAAGAGAGTGGGTATTAATTCATTTCCATCCTAAGAGTGACCCATTTATCAAAGAGAGTTATCCCAGGTACATAGGTCACTGTGAAATCCCTTCCTATTTTATTTCCCCTATATATTAAAATTTCTTTTCATCATAAGTAGACTTAATAAGAACAAAGATATGCATCTACTTAAATGCTTTGCAAGACTGAGGACCTCTTCACTCCCTATTTAACCTGAAAGTAATTCAGGCAAATCTGAAACACTTAGAAAAAGAAAAGCTGGAATCAACAGGGTTCTTTGCTTTCACACTGTATAAATTTATGCTGAAACATGGGCACTGACATTTCATTCTTAGCTGTTGTCACACAATACTGCATAGCAGATCAAATGTAGCAATTAAAAATGTTTTGAAACTGTAACTCCTACTCCATAAATTACCGCAGTCTTTTGTTATAGAACAACCAAGTCAACTTCCTGTTTGTGCTTAAACTATTCACAGCTTCAGCCGATGTCCTGCAGTGTCTTTTCCAAAGGTCACACCACAGTTTTTGATTCACACATTTGATTAAAAATATAAGAATCACAGTGTCCTGGGAAATGATCTGCAGTAAAAATAGATCAAACTACCTGCTGTTTCCAGAATAAACCAGGTTACTGCCTCTTTTCCCCATTCAGTTAGCATTGCAAAAAGAGGAGGTTATATGCATGTCTGCAGAAATCATACTGCTAAACTAGGGAATTATATGTGAGGTATTTGTTTTATGATTTATTTTTTTTTAGAGCACAGCTTCTAGAACTCATAAAAATAGGCTGAGTTTAAAATATGGTTAAGGAAAACCAAGGGACAGAATACTAAGAGTACTTAGATTTTATAAGGACTAAGCTCTCCTCTAATTCTTCTTGAACTGCTGCAACACACTTTTGCACAATTGCCTTCAGGCTATATTGTCACAACTTTCCTTACACTGATGAGCGTCCTCCCTGAAGTCCTATTTACAGTTAATGAAGTTGCTATGGAAGAGACTATGCACAGAGTGTCTGTATGTCATCTTTTCTTTCTTTCAAGATCACGTCCCTCAATATGTGTGGTAGGATAATTAAATATCTACTCCTATTACCAATAACCCTAATACTTTGGTGTCTAACAACCAGAAATTTTGAAACAGCATCTGCAGCATATGGTGCAAAATCCTGGCCCAAAGTGAGTGGAGTACAAGAAGAAATGTCATGGTGAAACACATCTCTCTCAAATTATAAATTCCTTTGAGAATTCCTTTCCATTTTCAATTCTGGAACTTCATTTTATGTCATGAGCTCAATTCATCTAATCTCATCTAATCTAAAGCAAGATTATGATATTGTCCAGAAAAGATATTCACACCAAACCGGATGACTGTAATTAAAAATTCACCCCTTTGCTGTGTTTTCAGCTTTCCTCCTGCATTGTCCAAGGAGAGTTTAATGCAGAATCTCCTAAAGAGGAGATATCCAAATGGGAGAGTGAGCCTGTGGGGTGAGGGTGCATTTTCACGGCCCGAAAGCTGATCTGGGGAAAGCTTCTTTGGACCCTCTGCTTCCTGGAGGAAGACTTGGATAGATTGAGAACTGGAAAATCCTGACTAGACTTTATCCAGACCCTGTAGTTACACAAAGAAAAACAGGGAATATGGTGTTGAGACAATTTATAACAGACTGGTGAGCATTTTGAGTGGGAATGGGCCAAGTTTTAAGAGCAGATCTAACACATGTTCTCTCAAATGTAAATTGGGTTAAAAACTGTTCCACTTTACTTACTGTACTGTGAAATGACATTCTGGTTTATTAGCAATGCAGGTCCTCACTAAAATTTAGTATGATTTTAATCTTAAGAGTGACTCTGTGGGGAACTTTACATTTCTTTGATGATTTTCATTATAGCTTTAGCTATATTTAAGCTGAATTTTCATGTAAATAGAACATTGCATTCTTCTTTTAAGCACAAATTAAAGATGTCAGAACAGATTGAAATAGCTCTTTGTGAGCCCTCACTGTGACTATATGCTTGGACCATTGGAAAATAAAGTAGATCCATGTACAGGTGAACAAATAGTGGCTTTGATCTAGTCAACCCTGCTTTCAGAAACACACAATACTGGCCAGTCTCTGCTTCCAGTGATAATCTGATCCCCTCACTTACATGTATCAATCCTGCTATGGGATTTGCTGGCACAGAGCTCCAAAAAATGTCTTTCACCAGGCCTCCTTTTCTCTGAGTTGGAGCTGAAACACACAGTTTCATAATGAATATTATTAAGCTGATAGGCTAGATATTAACACAATCATTTACATGGGTATTTGGTGAAGCAAATGTAGTGATTTACTCTAATGGCTCCATTACTGTGCTGAATATTGGCAAAGTATGCACTGTCCCTTTCAGGATCTTTGCCTCAGAAGAAAAATAACTCCAAGTATTGATAGTCTAGTTTAAATAACCGTTCTTATAAGTTATTCTCCTAAAAAATACTTTTTTTCATCCCCATTAAATATATTTTCCTTGGTCAACATAAAATCTCAAATTGCAATATTGGAAAAAGAAGCCTTGCAAGCATCTACTTTTATATTCTCACAACTTAAAAATAGCCACAGCAATCTTTTTTGCCACTATATTTTCTGAAACTATACTGTATAACAACACTACATCGTTTTGATAGCTCACAATTGCAAGTCTGTTTTCCTGATCCAATTTCAGCTTGATATTTCTGCAATAGATCATATCACAAAAGCGTGGCAGTCAGAGCAAAGATTTAGCATAATTCCTATGTTTAGGGTTCTGTCAACAGATGTTGAAAATACAAAGAAACTATTTTGAAAATAGAAGTCATGGTAAATGGACATTTGTCTATCAAGCCTGAAAGTATGGCTGGCTACCTGGCTTGCTAGCAATTACGTATGTTATTGTCCTTGAACTGTAGCTGAAAATGCACTAGCATACAGTGATGCTGCCCAGAGAAATAAATCAGTTTGAAAGTAACCTACTTCTTTCTTTCAAATTACCATTAATAACATTTTGCTTTTGCAAGATTAATGCACCTTAGCAGACAAAGATACAGTGAAACCAATTGTCTTGTCTGTGCTCCAGCTTTCAGTCATCTTGCTGTCTGTTTCAACATTACTTATGTATGTATATATTTCTAAGCAAATTTAGAGCTAGGTTGTACAGTACAGAAGATAGGGCAGATACAGATGAAGCAGCAGTAGCAAAGTAGCTTTCCTAATACTTTCCTTCCAAGATAAAGGGAAAGCTTTGTGATTAAGAGAATGTTTCTCTCCCCACTGAAAACTAAAGCTAATGGGATTTTTTTTTTTTTCCTGAGAAAGAACAGAAAAATACCAAATCGTGTGGAGAATGTAATCCCAAACCTTCATGGATTCAGTGGTTCTTTGATGAATAGCAAGTGTTTTTTCTGGCAGTTCTGTTTTTTGGGGTCCCAGTACTGCCACTGTGCAGTCCTAGGGCACACAGGCTTGTTACAGAACAGTCAGGGCTCTGCCACTGGAAAAGTCTCTTTAATCAAGTAAAGTTCCATATGTGCCAGCACCTTCGCTCTTAAGAGGAATCACAGAAACAGACGTTTTCTTGCCCAGTTTCCTGTCTTAATGACACTGTAACTTTTATGAATGTTTTCCCATCTTTTTCAACTCTCACCTTCTCAGAGTGCAAAATCCTATTTAAATGAGCACACCTCTGCCTGAAGTCTAGGTTGGTATGTCCAGCAGTGAGGGGTTATCTGCACTGTCACAGAGCCCTGCCTGGCTCTGAGGCTTACAGCCCTAAAGCTGGAATTCATGGAGTCTTACAGGTTTTCAGCTCTACTGAAGCATTTCAGGACTTCCAGACAGCTTTTTGTGAAACCAAGACTTTAGGGTAAAATTCTTGGGACAAGCTCCCATGATGGGATTCAGCTGAGCAAGAGTAGAGCAAGGATTCAGTTCAGCATTAAGGACATCTAAATGAAGGTGCCTAGAGGCACACCTGGGGCCTCACCTCCCTTTGTGGTTTATGGAGAACTACTCAATAGATTTCAGCCTGCCAGCCACTGGGGGCACAGCTCAGCTGCATAAAATCAGACACCTAGTGTTATTTGAGATGACCTGTGGTGTTTGAGATGAATTCATATCTACTTTGGGGTGGAATGAACTTGTCTCCAAGCTCCAGTGGCTGTATTGATTAGACTTCTATTGACTATAATTGGAGCTCTGGACCCTTGCGTGCCTGTATTCACCTACTGATAGACACCTGTGTTTCAGTGTTGGCCTATGTGTCTGCACACAGATTCCTAAATTTACATGTCTAAATTTGTGAGCTGATTGCATTGCTATATCTAAACTAATCAGCTGAAGCTCTGTTTAAGATAAGCAGGAGAGAGATGCATTTCCAAAGTGAAATTCATCCTGTCTTAGTGTGATAATTCAGAGCTTAGATGGGCCTACTTAACTCCATTGACATCTATGGATCTTTGGTTAAATTCAGGGGTAGCTGTTTACATGGGGGACATACGAGGGAGGGATTCCATTTTCAAAACACAGGCAGATTTGTCATTTTATGCCCTGTGGCTTTCCTCCCTTATCTCCAGCTGTTGGCCTGGAAGAGCAACAGCCTTCTGTTGTGCCAAATCTGGAAGCCACATGTGAAGGACAAAACAGTTTCACATTTTTCCCCCAAAATGCCTTTTTTTTCTTTTTTTCCTGAATAGGAGACTGACTGGCCATCATCTTATTTAGAGAAAATGGTGTTTCCCTTTATTAGGTGAGTAATTGGCTTTTTGTTACACTAGGTGCCATCTCTTGCATTTGGTTGGTAAACAGCTCTTTTTCCAATGAGATGTAGAAGTCTCCACCCCTCTCTTTGGTGGCTATTTAGCATTTCCCAGTGAGGAATGTATCTTTCACTGAACCTTAAATTCAGTGAATTGGTCTATACATTAAAAATGTATATGATATGAATATCTGAACAGTCTAGATGTTCAGTGGAATTTATGTATATGTTTCTGGTCCTTCACTGAGACCAGACACAATAAAACACTCTAGAATGACAATCCATTTGGAGTGATTTCTAACCTCTTCAGAAACCATAGCACATTATGGCAACAGAAGTAGTTTTTACATACTTGACTTTCATACACTGGGGGAAGGGTCACCTTTTGGTTTGCCCTGAAGGATAATGCAGGGCCAAGCTCTTTATCTTCCCCTGCTGTAGAGTTTGCTCATTGTCCAGTCATGGTCACAGATTTATCTCCAGAAGGTTTCAAAAACAAGGTTAGAATGTGGGCTTGCAAGAGCTCTGTGTTTAAAAAACAGTATAGATCTAGACTTACTCTCTTATCTCAATATTTCATTAATAAAACACAAATAAAAATGCTTCTTTGTCTGCCTGCCTTCATTTAGATTTATCACTAACTCTCTTACTAATGCATTTCTGGAATCCTGATCTCATTCACCCCCTGAGGTCTGCAGTTGCATTTGCAACCATATCACCAGTTATGAATTTGTTATCCTTAAGAAGTATCGGGGAGATACTAGATAACAGTGCAGAGAGCTAGCACTGGGTGGGAGTACTGTGCCTAAAGCACCCAGATGTGAAACAGCTGTGTAGTTCAGCAAATCACCAGAACTCACCTGGGGTGTTCAATGACTCATAAATTTCATTTCCTTCCCTGGGCTATTCAGACTGTTGGCACGACAACTATTTCAGCATATTCCCTTCACACATAGATTTTCCTCCCTTGAAACCTTTCAGTGAACCAGATTATTTCAAAGCTCTTGCTGCTGTCTCTTCAAAAGCTGATCTTCTGTTTGCCTTCAGAACCTCATTGGCCTCCTCACCTATGTATCTTGTCACTTTTCCCTGTCAACATGAGCACCACTGCACCTGCAGAAGGACAGCTGATAGTAAAAGTTCTAAGGCTAAGCGGGCAAGTGAGAATGAACATTAAAGGACATTTAATTCAGCTTGACGTTGTAGGTGACATTTCTAATTTCCAAAAGCCTTTCAGCCCTTGCAAAATGCAAAATGACAAAGTTTCTATGAAAGACTGGCAGACCCATCTGCGTTGCTATAAATGCTAACAAATTACATCTGTGATGAAGGTCAGAGAAAGGCTGGGTAATATTTGTCAGAGAGGAAAGAACTGAAATAAAACGGAAAGATTTTCTTCTACTGGGAACAAATCTCTGGGGGTTCATCATCTCACTGGATTAGATAGTTAGGGTCCTCTTCACTTATGGTCTCCCTGACTCCAGAAATCTTTCATTTACTGCGGTGTGTCTTATCTACTGAGGTTAGGACTGTCTCCTGGAAAAAGTAAGCTGTGGGTCTGTATCAACTCAGGCTGAGGTGAGCCTCCCATGTGTGTTCTCTTGTCTGAATAAAGTTACTCTGATCTGTGCAGAAAAGACAGGCTCTGTGCTGTTCAGGTTTGGTATGAACTTTCTTGGGAATTTCACTGGAGCCTCCCTGTCCTCAACTCCTGACTACCAATGGATTTTAAGTGTCAGCTAAATATCTAGCTGTTATTTGGTTTATTTCTGGTGACTGTGTTTAGGCTGCTGGGAGAAATTAATGTCCTAAAATGGAGGTTTTGCTAGGTTTTCAGTTTGTGAGGATAGGCAGCCGTAGATTATAGCTTATTTGGACATCTAAATCCATTCTAGTTGCCACAATAGATGGTTTCCCCAGAAAGTAATGGAAGGATTTAGAGAATTTGTAATATGTTGCGGGAAGTTACATGGAGAATATTGTACCTTCTAGAGTTGTGTGAAATCTAATTAAATATCAAAAGGTATATTCTTCTATTTTTAAATTATCCTTTTCCCCAATACCTTCTCTATCTTGCCCAAATTTGCATCTTTTTATTTTTAAGCATTTCAAGGAAAACACATCCCTCCAATACAAATGTCTATATGAACATGAATTTTCACATCCTTTCAACATGAAAGACATCTATAAAATGTGATCCCGTTCACTCAGCAAGGCAGATAGACTCGATGTTTCTTCCACCTTCTTGGGACACAACATCTAATTTTACTTGAAAGTATGTGTACTTACTCCACTCAGATAGGCTTATATTGATGTCTCTAATAAAATACCCAAAAAACTTGAATTGCTACCTGATTTGCATTTCGTTAGAAATGTTTTGTATGCCTCTGATAAGTATTTGCTAATTTGGATTTTACCCAGACTGTTAGAGTCAATGCCTCTGATATCTCCAAAAAAATGACTGTTGGCCTTTATTAATAACGGTTCTCCAGGCACCAGGTTTACGTTTTATATGAGAGTTTCATGCTTCCGACAAAATCATGCACTACAGAACAGTGTTGTGTCACTGATTTTGTGCCCGCTTCCCCCTAACCGCAGCAGTGGTGAGTTCATTTGCAGATCTGCTCTCTACAGGTGTGATTCAGAGCTCCTTGCAAATACAATTCTCATGGACTTCACCTTTTATAATAACATTTACAATTTTTACAACACATAAAGGCCCCAGCCAAGACCGTCATTAGTTGTTCATCTCATCAGGAATTCTTTGTGCACTGCTAGGAACTGTTCTCAGTTGCTCTAGAGCCTGACAATACCCCTAGCAAGAGGCATCTTTTCTCTAAACAATTTATGATGCCAGTTGGATGAGACAGACAATCAGAGGTCCAAATAGTTCCCAGGATTACCAGATCTGGGTACAAAACTAAAACGGTCTGTATTTCAAGCCGGTTCCTCAGTGACTGTTATACATGCCACTCTCATGACTCTTACTCTCACTTTCACTTTGTTCTTCAAGGTAATGGCATTCTCCTCCCACCCCCATGCCCACTGAGTCAGATGCTGCACAAATACGTGCAGTGCTGAAAAGTTTATTAACTCACGGTGTTTTGGGGTCAAGCTCTAGGTTAACAAAGGATGAATTCTGTTTCACTTACTAAACATGACACGATTGTAAAACGTATGTCTTTGCCATGCCGGTAACATCAATTTTGTTGGTAACGTGCTTTGGTAATAATACCAGGAAGGTAGATACTCTTGGGTGTGAATGTAAAATTAAAAGTATCACAATAGTGATTCTGCTCATGAACTGATAGGCATGTCTAAGTACAGGTGTGTTCAGACCCTTGCAGATTATTTCACACATCTTAGCTCTGGATATATATAGCAGTTACAGGTGGAGCAGCTTAATCTGAATTAACTCAAACTTGGTATTTTGAAAAAATGGGGAAAAAATCATTATTTTAAGTAATTTTCTAACTTAGCCAACTTCTAATTTTTTTTTTTTTTTTTTTTTTTTTTAAGAAAATATAACTTTTAGGTGAGGATAGTGAAGTTCTTTTCCATAGTCTCATCAATTTTGGAAATATTAGTTTAACTTAGACCTAGAATGTTTTGTTAGTCACAAATCCAAAGCACAGCACTATATGGGCTGCTATGAAGAAAATTAACTCCGTCCCAGACAGACCCAGTACAGCCAGGTATATTGCTACAGACAGTACCTCTAGCTGGCTATTGCTAGATATATTGCTCCTGCTAAACAAGAAAGCACAGTTCCAAGCTGGGCCTTAGCACAGGTCTGACTTGACTGGCCTTCTGCCATCGCCCCATCACACCACACCGCACTCAGTTCTGCACTGAATTCTGCTTTAAAGTCAGTGGAGAGATTGTGCTACTCAAAAGCTCAACCTGATGTGAGCTTTGGTCCAGTGACGAACCAGAAACAACCAGCAATGAGGAGGGAAAGAAAGGAAAAACTTCCAACTTTAACACCCATATGAAACTTGAGAGGAAGAAAACACAATGGTGCTCTGAGACAGAGGCAAAAAAGGGAGTATAAAGAGCTTTCCATTTAATTTGGACAATGTTAAGTTTCAGGTAATGGGAAGAGAGTTAAGAGGAGATGTGAAAGTCATAGACTTAGACAAATATGTAAAACATACTGGATTTAAACAGAGAGCAGGACCAGGAGCTGGAAAATAAATTTGTGAGAGAGTATCAAAAAGATGGCAACAGAATGGTGTGACCTACTGAGATTACAAAAAGCAGAAGTGTAAAGAGAGTTATATATTCATTTCCCTTTTCACAAATAGGGTTTCTGACTTGATATACTGTCTGCAAGAGTGCCATCTGGTGATCCACAATTACATTACAAAAATGACCTTCCCAAGCAAGCTACAGTTAGAGCTAGAATACAGATATTTCAGTAGCTCAACCCTCTGCCGGTTTCCTTAGACCAAGGCACTATTATATGCATTGTACTGACAAAATAAAAATCATTAGAACTCACAGAGGAAAAGGCTGGAACAAACATACTCAACATTTGAATAAAATACAAGCAAATCTTTAGCAAACCTTGCATAGAAGGCATGCATGCAAAATCCTGTTTATGCTATAAGCGTGGAAAGGTATTTTATATAAAAAGGAGAGTTTGGGGGAGTATTTATATAGGTTTTTAACACTCTAGTTAAATCTTTACTCTAGAGTATATAAAATGTTAGGTAGTAAGCAGTAAAGGCAGATTCAGTAAGGCTAGCACTTTGTCTTTAGAGCTCTTTCTAAATTTACTTTACTGTTGTTCAGTTTGTCTTTTAACCTTTAGAACTAAAATTTGCTGGCACTTCCCCCTCTGACTGCCTGAAAAAATTCTCACAGCCAAAGTAATTAGCTTTGTTGTTTCATCTTATACAAAGATTGAGAAGAAGATATGAATTTGAATTAGTGTTGATGATTTCTTCATTATCACAAGGGGAGGTCCCTGTTTCTATCAATTTGGTGTTTATGTGACTTAGAGGACTTGCTTTGTATAAAAAAGGAAATGCTTCATGCAGAAAACTGAAACAGAATTAATATGTTAAGAATCTCCAGAAATGGTGTTGAGAGGAAAATTCTCATAAGAATTATATAAGTGAAAACCCTGTTCATCTCCACTGTCTAGAAAGTAGTGACTCCGTGTTTACACCAACATGAAAGGCTAGGTTAGGATTGGACCCAACTCATAAAATACCACCCTAAATAAGATGCACTGCAGTTTAAACTCTCCCTTACTGCAGGAACATCAGCTCTGAGCACAGACAAGCTATTCAGAAGGGAGAAACAGAGGTCCCATGTTAAGCCTTCTAACCAGAGGGTTTGACGGCTCATCGGTAAATAAGGTGATTATGATGCTACTTGTAAGGGAATGGAGACACAAATATCATACAGTAAGTCCTTACCAGATGTCAATATTCTCATCCTAAATCCAAAACACAGCACTATACCAGCTACTAGGAAGAAAATTAACTCTATCCCAGCCAAAACCAGGACACCAGAGCTAGTACTAGCGTCCACCTAAGCCTCCAGGTCTGAGCCTGGCCTTAGACGTTAGACCACACTGTCTTTCCACAGAGACCTTTGACATCCCTGAACCTGAATCTGGGGTAGGAACAGCAAACACTTGAAAAATAATTTCCATAAAAAACACTAATTGTCATCTTAATCAGTCACATTTATCTTCATTTAGATGTAAGTGAAGATTAAGTCTCTCCAGGGGGTAGGAAATAGCTGAAATAAACACAAAGCATTGTCTTTTGAGACACTAACCACAAGCAGTTGTTCATTAAAATCAGCTATATTGCAGAAGACTGGGAAGTGGTAAATGATGTACCTAGATCAAAAAAGGAATAGGTTCTAGCAACAGCAGTCAGAATAGATTTTCCTCAGTAGCTGGTAAAACAGCTGAAAT
Organism: Pygoscelis adeliae; assembly: GCF_000699105.1. Classification (NCBI taxonomy): domain Eukaryota; kingdom Metazoa; phylum Chordata; class Aves; order Sphenisciformes; family Spheniscidae; genus Pygoscelis; species Pygoscelis adeliae. Next base: position 862,948 of record NW_008824359.1, on the reverse strand, counting down.
ACTAATTAAAGATAGGTTAACCAAACTGCACACATGAACAGCAGTTAGCAAGGATTAAGCAATACAGTTTGGAGAAAAGCAAATCTTGCCCTATATATGCTAGAATTCTTTTACTGCATTAAAGTAAAGAACAGCCAGTAAAAATAGTTTATTGGAACCTCCTGGAAGCCTTTGATACAGTCTCTTACAATAGGCTGTTAAAAAGACAAAAATTGACTCCACTGGGACCGGGATTTCACTCCAAGCAGCTGGAATGTGCAGTATTTTTAGAAAATGGCAAGGCCACAGAAAACCAACTCAATGGAGAAAGGATCAATTTGACATATGGAAAAGTTACCAATGAGACACTCCGAACTTCCAAGTTTGGTCCAATGCTGTTGAGTGGTCTATGTGAAAGAACCAGTGAAACTTCTGTCAGTAACAGACATATTTAGGCGTCCAGAGAAGACTTTGGGAAAAACTTGAGGATATCTAGTAATGATATAAAAATAGACATAAACATTAGGTAACTTAGCTTGTAAAATGGATTACTTGAACCTTCAACTAGGTTTTAAATTAATTATAACATCTAATGAAATTAACCACTTGAACACAAGGATCACTTCACCTCTCTGAAATAAACAGGATCTCGGGCAAAAATCGTATTTTGTTTCTGTTGTCCTTCATTGCTGACTAATTTTTTCACTTCTATTAATAAAAATAATCCCTGGTTCCTACTTATTTATGTTCCAGAATCCATTTTGCAGTAACAAAAAGAAGGCTCACCATTTCGCATACAGTTACTGGGTTGGCACAAACCTTTGGACATTTGTGCATAGAAGTTCAATACATGCAAATCTTTGAGTGCAGTGATACATGGTTAGGACAACAAATGTGTTCTTTTTCTTTTCCAGTTGAATTTACAACAAAGCATGGTTTGAAGACAAGAATGACAGGGGGATTAAAACCTACAAACTTTAAGTACAAGTGAAGAGATATCAACACTTTATCTGTGGAACAACATGTATGCCATCAACAAAAATCTCTTTTTAACACCTCAGAAACACTGTTAGGGTTTCTCATTTTTGCCTCTATGAGATCTCGATTGTCTGCTTCACAACTTAGTGCTCACACATCTGAGTTATTGGAATGGACTAGTATACAGTTGTATAATTTCAGAGAGAAAATCCATAGTCTAAGCAAGTGATCTCAGTGTTGATGTAAGTTTTCTGAGAAACTTTGAGAGATAAAAACCTCTCTCATTCATGTTAAGCCTTAATTTTGTGATAAAGGCCTATTGTACAAGAACTGGACAAATCTGGAAATAAACACCTGTTTAAACAACACTTAATCTAATTTGAAAGATCAAATTACTATGACAGAAAAAAAAAGGCAAAAAAAATGAAGGCTGATGACAAGAGGAGAGTTTATCAGGTAGCTTTATACACATGCTGGTATTTGCCCCTTATTGGAAAGACTGTTTGTTTGTGTTTCCTACATAGATGCAAGTGAGCTAGGACACAAATCTTATTGTTAATACAACTAAAAAGGCCTAAAGGTGAGACAGGAGCAAGAACTGTGAATCACCCACACAGGTATTATAAACATACACTCACATTTATAATAAATATACACTCTACACTTCTTTTATGGATGTATACAAATAAACATGTTCTACATGTACATGTAGGGTGACAGGGCACAGGCTTCTTGTAATTCCAGATGCAGTTAACCACACTGACAACGCAACCACATGACCACGTCTGTATAAAGTGCTCAAATGGATGCCTTTCTTATTCCTGAAATCATGTCACATCTTTCTAGAGATCAAGCCCTGGATCTTCTTCTCTCTCATGTGAAACCAGTTTTAAAGAAGAATGAGAACTGCTTCAAAATTAATGAAAGGGAATTCCTATGCTGATAGTGTGTCCTGGCTTTGGCTGGGATAGGGTTCATTTTCTTCCTAGTAGCTGGTACAGTGCTGTGTTTTGGATTTAGGGTGAGAACAATGTTGATAATGCACCGATGTTTTAGTTGTTGCTAGGTAGTGCTTACACTAGCCAAGGACTTTTCAGCTTCCCATGCTCTACCGACTGAGAAGGCTGGAGGTGCACAAGAAGCTGGGAGGGGGCACAGCCAGGACAGCTGACCCAAACTGGCCAAAGGGATATTCCATACCATGTGACGTCATGCTCAGTACATGAACTGGGGGGAGTTGGCCGAGGGGCAGCGATCGCTGTTCAGGGACTGACTGGGCATCAGTTGTCGGTTCCGATTCTCTCCCCCATCCCACCGAGGGGGTGGGGGGAGGGGGGTGAGCGAGCGACTGTGTGGTGCTTAGTTGACAACTGGGGTTAAACCACAACATAGTGGTACTGAATAATGGCCATGGTTAGCATTATGTATTTTTCTTTTCTCTCTGCTCAAATCCTCAAAATGATGATAAGCCAAAAGCTCCCCTGAGAGCCATTCACAGGGATTTTATTCCTGTATTGTTATCACACTGTGCCTCAATCCCAGCAAGCCAAAACTACCATCACCCCAAAGTTAATTGCATCTCATTGTGCCTGTTCTCCATCAAGAGGCAGGTTCACGCATTGTTCTCATATTAAGTGTTTAAAGATGGGTTCTCAGAGTGTCTATTTGTATGAAACATATATTTTCAATGCATAAAAGGTTATGTACCAAGGTTTGAACTATGCCCTACGACTTCTTATAGAGTCCTTCACTCACAATAGGTAAATGATATCTCAGTAGTTGAATATTAACTCCTTACTTAAAATTTGCATTCACATTCAGTAAAGACTTTAATTTCCTGGCCATGAAATGAATCTTTTTTGTCTTGTCAAAGAGACATCAGCACTTCTAAAGCCAGAGTGGAGGAGCCATTAACCCTTTAGAGAAGAGTTAAAAATTGATATTAAGTTATCGAGTTAAGGCTTAGGAAATTCTTGGTGCACAACTGAAATCTGTTTAAACAGGTGGGTCTGTCCTAAGAAAAGGGATTTGAGAAAAAATAAAGGCCACCATCTGAAATGGCGTTCCTTTTTAGTAGAAAGTGCATATGGGTAATTTTTTTCCCCAAGGATTAGAGCCTGGATATGAGAACTACCAATTGCAAACCACCCTCACCTTCACTACTCCTAACCTGGGGCTTCACCATCACTCTTTCATATCTGCACCCTCCCTCATGACACATACTCTGCTAAGCTAAATGAGAGCAAGACCACATATTGCAGCCATTTCATTAAAAAAAAAATCATTGTTTATCCTTATCTTCTCCTATATTTCAATTAAATTATCTGGTTTATGTAGTGCTTTTCAATACACAGGAAAGAATGTCCCCTATGATGTCTTATTCTAAGTTATTATCACTTCCAGGTAGCTAAGAGCACAGTTTCACAAAGAAGCATTTCCTGAGGTGTCAAATCACTGAGTCAGGAAGAGGCAACAACTACTGTCATAAGTTTATTCTCACAGATCAAAGTTAAAACACCAAACAGTAACTAGCTTAATGCCTGCATCTGTTTAGTATTCTAGTTAACATGAAAAGCTGTTAGATTTTGTTTTATGTCAATTGCGTGTATATATATACACATATATGTATAAAATTTCTCAACGCTATTACCATGAAAGCCATAATTTAATTTCCGTGTGGAAAACACTCCAATAAGTGCAAAATAAGTATGCATGGTCTAGGAAAAGGCAAATTCAGCTGCTCTCTGAGAGGAACAGTACTGAGCTATAAATCTTTCTGGAGAGAGAAATGCAAATAAATCCTATTCATTATGCTTTCTCTGTGTATTTTAGTCTTCCTCCCTGAGTTAGGTAAGGAAAAAAAAGTAAGTTTAGCTGCCAGATGTGAATTAAGAGAGGTTGTACTCTGAACTGATACAGGGGTCTCAGAAAATGGGATGTGCTCTAAATTTGTGAGACCTGGAAAATTATATTTGGGGAATTAGTTCAAATTCATCCTGATTTTTGAGTCTTCGGGGGAAAAGAAACCATCTTTTCAGGTTTTCTCCATGAGGACTGGAAAACTGCACATACGTACTCAGACACTTCATTTTAATAGATTGTCCTGGTTTCGGTTGGAACAGAGTTAATTTCCTTCCTAGTAGCTGGTACAGTGCTGTGTTTTGGATTTAGGGTGAGAATAATGTTGATAACACACCGATGTTTTAGTTGTTGCTAAGTAGTGCTTACACTAGTCAAGGACTTTTCAGCTTCCCATGCTCTACCGACTGAGAAGGCTGGAGGTGCACAAGAAGCTGGGAGGGGGCACAGCCAGGACAGCTGACCCCAACTGGCCAAAGGGACATTCCATACCATGTGACATCATGCTCAGTACATAAACTGGGGGGAGTTGGCTGGGGGGGGGTGGCCGCTGCTCAGGGACTGTCTGGGCATCGGTCAGCAGGTGGTAAGCAATTGTGTTGTGCATCACTTATTTTGCATATTCTTTTATCATTACTAGTTTTATTATTACTATTTTCCCTTCCTTTTTTGTCATATTAAACTGTAATTATCTTAAACCATGAATTTTACTTTTTTTCCCCTGATTCTCTCCCCCATCCCACTGGAGGGGGTAGGGAGTGAGCGAATGGCTGTGTGGTGCTTAGCTGCCTGCCACGTTAAACCACAACGTAGATACATGCACAAATACCTTACTTACTCATACACAAACACTTCACACTGATTAAATCTTTATGTTAACATCATACACACAGACTAAATCATGAGATTCCCTAAACTGCTGCTTCAGAAAAATCTCAAATTATTGAAGTTCTCTCTTGTAATTTTTATGACTATTTTTATTATTCTGGAAGCATGTCTAGGTTCTACCACAGGTAGATGTTGTGCATTATAAAATTGATAGTCAAAGATACTTCTTTCTTGAAGAGTTTATAACATAAATAAATGAGACTTAAAAAGGAGTTGAGAAATAAGAAGTTTTGTCTCTGTCCTACAAATGAAAAACAGAAGCAGAAAGATATTAAATTACTTCTGCATAGGAAATATATGACTGAGCCAGAACAGAAGCTATGCTGAGCAATGAGGATCTAGTAACTAAAGCACAAAACCGTCCCGAATTTCAGAACTTATTAAAAAAAAATCTGGTCCTTCTGCCCAAATCTTGCTTTCAAATCTGTCAAGGTTCAACCACTGAAAGCGTAAAATACCAGGAAACTTCTTTGTGTTTTTCCTATTCAAGAAAAAACTCTTAATGGCTTTCTTCTTGATTAAATTTATGATGCAATTTCCACCCTAGTTGATGGCACTTTATCTAACAAAATCTTTCAAGATTTCTTTTAACTTTCCTTTACACCTTCTTTTTATCAGTACATTAATGTTATGTCTTTTTGTCCACGTATTCTTTAAATCAGCTTCTGTTTCTATAAGTTCTGTAACTCTCAGTATGAAATTCAGAGGGCTAAATCCAGTGAAGCAAACAGTAACAGCAAAAGCAAAGTTGTATTCATGTCAGTGTGTAATGGATAGTGAGATAAGCTGGAATTCTGAGACTATATGAAAGGAATAAGAAATTTAATAGTAAGTCCACCAATAAGCTGAATAAAATGCATGTAATTAGACTGTTGCCTGAGAAAAAAAAATAAAGATCAGTGTCAAAACCCAGCTACCTTACTCCTGAGATCAAGCAGGTAATGTATCTATATCCATGCTTGCATTTATGTATCTCTGCTATTTATGTATCTTATTCAATTTGACTAGGCCATGCTGTAGGCTCCAGAGACTAAACCACATTCATTCTCTCCCTGAAAGCAGTTATGTGTATTATTGTAATACAAAGATGTTTGGACAGGTTTTTAGAATCCTATTGTGTTTTGTATTTTGAGCCAGAATGACATTTAATATTAGCATCAAAATGTACCAGCTACATCATTGTGATTTATTTTTAAAAGATTCAGCTTCTAGGTCATCAGAACAGGAACTAATTACTGATTACAAATTTTTCAGACTCAACTGTACCACAAGCTTCTCACATTCATAATAACCTCAATTCTCATTCTTTTTTCAGACTTATAACCATGAAGTGGACATGTCAGGACAAATAAAGATACTCATCACAAAAGAGCATTTGGTACTGGTCTAAAGCAACATTAATGCAAGGAAACCATAGGAGTAATAGTGGCGACACCACAGGTCTGGCCTGTACCCATCACCAGACAGAGCTCAAGGAATGCAGTGCCAGCAGAGCCCGAAGGTGGTACCTTCACCATGGTGCACATGGTATCGTATTGATGTGCCGTGTGGACTTTCCCACAGCTTTAGCACAGGGTTGCAATCGTGCAGGTAGATAATCCTACACTTGTGTAACCTTATGCATGTGTGTGATCACACAGGAGCCATCATTGCTATTCTTGTGCTCAGAGCAAGTTTGGGAATTGGTTAGATCTTGCCAAGTCTCCAGAGTTAATCATAGGCAGTGTGAGTAATCTCACCCGCAGTGTCTGTGCCCGGATATGAGCTAGTCATCCTAAATCCCTTTTATATTTAAATGAGGACAAACGGGCACTGCTAGGGTGTGATTTAGATGGTCTGTTTGAGAAGTCTATGCTTGGTCAGAGGAATTGGTTGTAGTTGAGCAGAATTTAGGATGGGAGGAGATCTCAGTTTCTGAGCTCAGCCCACATTATCCCTGGAAAGAACAGCTTTAGTCTGAAGTTGTCTGTTCCCTTTTCAGCCTGATTCTTGCAGGCTAGAAATGGGAATCAAAACCCCTACTTCACCAAAAATCTAGAGATTCCTCAGAGCCACAGCAGCAATGCCCCTCCCTCCATTTCTCATGGGAGACACAAAATCCCCTTATACCATTCATCTTTTTCCCTGTTCAAGCCAAGACGGATCCTTATGCTATTTCTTGCCCATCCCCATGCAATTCCTTGCACAACCAGCCTCAGACCCTCTCTATCACACATGTCCCAGGACTTTTTTCTTCTACAAGTGCTTCAGATGGTCTTTTCTTCTCTTGGAAAACCCTGCCCTTGACATGCCCACACAAGCACACTGGGAACAAAAGTTGAGCCAGGACGGAGTGCAGGTCAAGAATGTCTTGGCTTGCAGACTGGCAACAGGCACTCCCAGATCATGTATTTGCCTGGCAGAAAGCACAGAGGTATTTGTGAGAGTGCAAGGTGCTGCTCACTGCTGCTACTAGTGATGTGCATTTGCAGGAAGTGTCTGGTGCAATGAAAATAAGGATTTGAAATGCCAGATTTGAACCTCTGGGAGGTGGAGGCAGACTATCAGCTTCACTTTTCAAAAAAAAGGTGAATAAAACTCCCTGGTTTCTCTTTCCATGGGGGGGATGTTGGTGGCAGGATCCCCCTAATGGTCTCACTGCTGGCTTACATGAGGGAGTAATTTTCACTGGAAACTAATCTTTACTGTGTCAATAAGATGTCTCAATGTCAATTTTATCTATGTTTCTTGCTGTCACTGCTATTTTCCTCAGCAGCAGTGCCACTAGCCTTGCTATTAGCCACTGCTGGGCTTTACCTCAGAAGAGCCCAATGTCTTTTTGCTCAAAAAGTTACAGAAAGGGGCAGCATTAATAACAATAAAATGATGTTAAAGGCATTGCTGCTGAAGGGTAGAAGAGGTTAACTGGGCAAAGCTATGTTGGCCTGACCCAGGCAGGATCCCAATAGTAGGCTTAGAGTTCACTAATTTACATTCACATCCTAACCTGTGCTTTGCAAGTGGAGCCCATTTCTAAAGACCTGTCTAAATAGGGGCAATCAGGAAAATGAACCTGCCTTAACTAAATATGTGATTTGAAAGTGGATTAGCTGATGTGCATTTGTGAACACTCCTAGGAATAATAAAAGTGGACTTGTTTCTATTTATTTTATTTTACTTTTGGCAGGGAACTAATTAAAAATAATATATTTTTATTCTCAAATAGGATGTTAGCTGTTGAATTTAATGCAGTTTAATGGAATCACTTTAAAAGCTGAGTCATATTAATGTTGGGGTTATTCCTTGTAAATGAGATCTATTTTAAAAACTCTTACCAGAAATTCAAACTTCCCAATTCCCAAACTTCTTCTGTGGCAACCACAGTTGATACCTTGTATAAAGTTCTCTTGAAGGCCAGAGGCAATGGGAAACCTTTTTTGCTAAACGCTGACGGTAACAAATGGAGGCTGGGGAAATTAAATACTTTGATGGAATAAAGAATGAATGGCAGATGTGGCAGCTGAATTCTGTTCCATAATAATGTTCTTCTCTGAACACCAGGAAATGAGGATACATAGTTCTTGCTGTAGCTTGCGGTCAACCTTGCTTTCTGTGGACAAACCTGTAGACACAAACCTCTACCAACATAAAGACCACAAGGAACTGTGGTAACACAGTTGTTTGTCTGTGGGATCCGCATAAATCACTTGTAATGATAATCCCAAAGGAAATGAAGTCCAAAGGCATCCATCCCTTTAACAAATAGAAATGTCCTTGTCTTGAAAGCCACAAGATCTCTATTATTTCATTTATTCTATCTCTAGTTTGCTTTATACACCTTTCCCCTTTTGTACCTGAGTTTCTCCCTATATGCAGTGATGTACATATTCCTATCATACTGAGCCATTATAACAGGAGAACTCTGAATGACAGGTGCTGTTTAATAAGCTACAGTTGCAGACATTACAATGCAGTAATTTTCTGTAATAAATAATTTGAATATACAAAAATAATCATCTGCATCAAAATATTCCATATTTTGCGATACAAAGATATTATCAACAATTTTTTTAAAGAAAATATCAAAGCAACTGCACAGTAAAAGAGGAAAAATACCACCCACCTCAGTATAACTCATAATAATAACAATTTCATAAGACATGTTCATCTTTAATCTTTTTCAGGAGCTTCTGCCAGGCTGCACAAGGCAGAATACTATTGTTTTCCTCACTCCCCGCCTTTGTTTTTTTCCTATTTAAAAATCTTTCGGCTTCATCATAATCAACACAATATATGTGCAATCATGAAAAATAGCCTGCAGCTCTGCTGGATGAAGCATATCAGCTTGTTCTCCAATTTTAGAAAATTCTATTTTATGGCTATCATAATTGCAATGAAGAAGCAGAGTTGCAAAGAGAAGCTGTCTGAGAAACAGGCATAAGTCTATCTTGACAAAAAGACTAAATGATGACAAAACAAGGTCCTTATCAAATCATTCAAAAAAAAAGTAATAAAAAGGTATGATTCACCAGGGAAGCATGCAGATTATATTGTTACATATGTTGCTTGAGAAAGTAAATTGACAAGTTGAGAAAGAAACATAATCTCTGATATACGAGCAAATCTGGAGCTCTTTCATGGTGAAGTTTATCCTTGTCCCTGCAAAACCAAAATGTAAGTAAATATAGCAATGAAGCCCTGACCTTTCATTCCCTTATTGCAATCCTCTGACTTGTAAATTTCCTGCTCTAGCATCATTCTGTGAAATTTTGGATTAATGATGCAAAGAAATATTTGCCTTGATAATAAAGAGTTTTCAAATTCTCTGCCTCTGTTTTCAATGCCTCATTATCCTTATTTATAGTATGTAAAGTCTGTAACTTGACAAGACTCAGTAACGCTTTACATTTTACAAGTCTGGAGACAGCATCCTGCTTGTCCTCTACACGTTTAGTACTGTCAAATCATTAAAGCTCTCCCAAGGGTATCCCTCCTTGCCGGATTTGAGGCCTTATTAAGATTTACAGGAGGAGTTTGAGATTGGTGAACAGCAGTAGAAGCATATTTCCCAACTGAATTTGCACCAGACAGCTAGCTCCCAGTCTTAGAAGTTAGTCTTATTTTGCCGAAATTGCTATTTCTTAGGGCTCATAAATAATGATAAATAACAGTGACAGAAAATGAGCTGAGAATAACAAGAAAAACTAGAGGATAATCTAGAAAGGAATCAAACTGAAAAGTGCACTGGCCTGATTCAAACCTCACTGAAGTCAAAAGGATGTATAGGTTGAGTTCAACAAGCTCTGCATCCAGCTATAGGAGTAGAACTTGCGTGAGAGGCTTTGAAACCCACTGACTGTGTGGAACTCACAGACGTTGAAAAACCTTTCAGTCTTCTCTCCCATTCCTTATCCCCTCCTGCCATGTGGATCTCAAAAACAGCCCCCAACCCTCCGCAAACGTAGACTTCCATAATCTACCCTTTTCAAGAGAATTACTCATACAGAACCCAAGATACAGTAGGAAAAGTCATCCAAGTAATAATGACTATAGAAAAAGATGTCGGGGGGGAAAAAATCAACAGCTACCTCCCCCTGCAACATCGCATAGTTCTTCTTCCTTGATATCCTTAAAGAAACAAAAATTTAAGGCTGAAAGCAACTAAGATTGTTCATATAAATCATAGTGAGAAGTAATTAGATAGGACAGTGATGGCACCGGCAGACCTGGGAGAAGATGCAGCTCTCCATCCTGAAAGAAGGGGTAGGACAGAGTAATAGGTAAGGTCACATATTTTAGAGTTGATGCCCGTGGTAAAAGGGGATGTAACTGTTGAATGTCAGCATATGAGATCATGGAAAGGAGGAACTGGAAGTGAATCCTAGCAAATGCAGCTGGTGTGTGTGTATGTGTGTGCGTTGTAATTTTGAATTCTAATTCTGTCCTTTATTGTGCTTACACCTTCTCCCACCTTGGTATCTATATGCATTCATGCAGACAATGAGACATGACTCCTGCTCTCTGATTACGGTTTTACAAACAGATTTTCATCAAACATTTAGTAGTTTATTCTAGATCATATTTCTCCAGCTTGCATATACAACTGGCATGTCAAAAAAAGTCTAAATAATGATGTTGAAACAGAAGATGTCTGCTGATTCTCCTATGCTCAATATAGAAAGGGCTGAAGCTGTGCGGAAAACATGGAGAGAAATTTATGGCAGGTAGATGTATCACCAGAAGGAGAAATTAAAGTCTCACTGTGAAATCAAAGAAACACAAAGAAGCTGACCTTTTAAGTCAGTGTTTGATGATTTCAAGATGCACTGGAAGTTCATTTCACTCTGCTGCAAGACTTTAGTCTGGATTGTTTCATCTTATAGCGAACCTGACTGCAACATCCCTTCTTAATATATTTATTTTAATGGCAAAATTTCCTCTCCTTTGTTCCCAGATACCATGCACCTCTTTAATTCCCTTGCATTTCCATTAAAAAACAAAAGCCCTGAACCTCAGCAGGTGGTAGAGAAAGCCACTAGGGCAGCAGCTGATTAAAGTCCATTGGAAAGCATCTGTTCCTCTACCTGCCCCTCTAAGGGCTCAACCTTGGGCTCTGCCACTTAGCCAGCTATTTATTTTTTTATGATGTTAAATTCATGCTTAGAGGGCCTTACTATCAGTACCTCTTTTACCTTCCCCCCGCTCCCCAGAACCATGAGGAAATCTGCTGCCCCTTCACCTTCAGTCCCTTTCTTGCAAGTGTCAGCTTTGTCAATCACAGAGAGATGATCCAGCTCATGAAAATGTGTCACAGCAACCAGAATTTCTGCTCTGACCTTCAGCTCTACCCTCTGCTGTGACGAACAAGTTTCATTTGCCACTCAGAGAAATCTGTTTATTTCCAGCAAAGTATAACTTCTTGCTTCCTAGGAGAAAGAAAAAAAATGATCTCCAGCTGAGGAAGTGCAATAATTTCCTGATTTTACTTCACTTTTTGTTCAGGTCCAGGTACAACTTCTTTATATACCAGAAAAATCTATATGAAACGTTAAAATTGGAGCAGGAAATCGATCCTTCAATTAGTTTTGGTCTCTTGTTTGCTGGAGGTGGGAGTTTCCGTACAGAGAATGTATAGTGCAGAGCTGGTTACAACCAGTAACAAAGAAATGGATTTTCAAATAAAAAAAGGTACTATCATTTCTTTGATACACTTATGCAGGATCTTTTTATTTGCCATCCATGAACACTCAAATGATATCTGCGTTTTCTGTAAATATCCTGCAACTGAAGATCGCTATTACACGTGATTACACATATCCACAATTCAGTTAGAGGATAATGGATGTGGATGGCTATAATACAGCACTGTAGGATGAAAGTTTCAAAGTGTCCAAATGATTCAGCAGCTGAAGGGCTAGACCCACCCCCGAAACGGACATGGGGCCCAGAATAGAGCTTGAATGGATTAGAGGCATTTGAGAACCTACCTGAAGATTTAAACACTTTCAGGCAAAACTACCTCTCATCTGACTTTAACCTGAAAGTTTCCCTTGAAGCAATCAGTTCCACTCTGCACATATCCTATGCTGAACACCTTTCATGTTTTTGTGCTTTTATGCCAGCATAAATTGTTATAAAATACAGAAACAAGGGACAACATTATCTTAATAGGAATGGGAAAATGTACATAGATAAGCCAATACTTCCCTACTTTTTGATTAGTGTCTCTTTCTTACTGAGCTCTCAGCCTCCAAAACTGTCCTGTGCACTGTGTTTCTACCTATGCCAATTTTAATAACTTTAGATCAAAATTCTGTATTCTCCATACAGAAAATACATTTTCTAGTCACTCTTGTATACACCTCCTTTATGGCAGGCTTGCTGAATTACATAGTGAAAATTGAGTAGTTCAGATATAACCACTGCATATCGTGATTGCATAATCCATGATCATGTCATAAAACTGTTTTCTGAATAACAGCACATATCCTTTGTTTTAATTTCCTTGGATAAAACATGTTTTGAAGAAATGTATAAATACCCACTGAGCACCAACAGACTTCTGTTTCATTGATTCTGAATCCCAGCACCTAATCTTGCTTGTATGTCATGTACTATATTACAAGGAAATGAAATGCAATTCAGTAAATTATCCACTTCAAGTTGTGGCCGTTTCAGTAGATAAAAGAAGGGTCCTTTACCTTCTATTTGTTTTAAATCCCACTAGGATGCTGTCTTTATATTTAGTCTTAGCTTGGGCTTTGCTGTGAATCTTCAAGAAGGCTCCTCAAGTAGAGTTGTAATGAGCAGAGCTGTCTTGAACAAAAGTAATCTCTGACTCTTAACACAAACACTATTTATTGCGCATCTAGTGGCAGCAGCACTGTATCTAATTCCTGGCAGCTGAGACTTTGGTAACTAATAGTAGGGAAGGTAACATTTTACTCTTGCTTTTAACAATTATCTAATCAGAACCCTCCAGAAAAGGGATTATCATTAAATCAGGAAACAACAGCCTGCAATGTGTGAACAGCTGGAACCCAACTGAGTCATGCTACGGCACATCACCTTGGAGTTTAGGCTACATATCAGAATATTAACACAGAGGATTTTTTTTTAATCTGTTTATTTTAAGACTCCAGAATTATTAGCAATTGTTTGATCTACCAGTTAATAATACTCAGTGTGAGAGACACTGGGAGCATAGTGTTCCATACGGGTGCACCATAGCCCCAGTCTTTGGCCCCTAACTCACAGTGTACATAGATCAGTTTTTGGCTGGCAATTGTTAATGCCAGGCACCTAATCCTGTGCTTAAGTAATTCTACTAGTTCTGGTCTGATGTGCAAAAGTGCAGAAATTTCCTTTTGAATTAATCCACCCCCTCTTGAAACCAGCCTTCTTTTAACTGAGATGACCAAACAAAAGATCCAGCATGTAATTTTATGCACCCAGATTTGGAAACTGTTTAGTTTTCCAGAAGAAGGGGTACCCATTGCATTCCGAATGGATCCCATTCCAGATAAACAATCCTTGGCCAGTGCTTAGCTTCTTGAAATACCTTACTGAGAAATTTAACATTAATAAAAATGATTGGTATTCAGCTCCTCTGAGAATCAAGCCCTTAATTAGTTAAACAATTATATCCTAATACATAACCACACACATGTTTTGAAGGAAAAAACCAAACCACATTGACTTTAAAAATATTGCTATCTACTTTGCCCCATCCATTTGACCTTGAAATTAAAGGCTTTTCTTTTTCCTGGCTTTAGTCACCTGATGTATTTCAGAGCAGCAATATTACTGAAGTCAATAGAAGCATCGATATGGGTAAGTGCTACTCAAGATGAGTGAGACTTGCACTATCAAGCCCTAAAATTGTTTGCTTACCAACAGCCTATGGACGAAAAGATAATGGTGTACTTCGAAAGGTGAACTAGGTTTGATATGAGAAATATATATGCTTCCTCTGATGAAAATGTTATTCTAATCTACTTGTAGAATAGAAATTGCTGGCAGCAAGAAGTTTTTGGAGGCTAAATTCCTGTTTTCTGCATTTTAAAGAGACCACAGTTTGGAGAAAAGGGAAAATGTTTCTTTAGGAAAGTTTGATATGTTCTTAGAAAACAGTAGCTCAAAATTAAATATTCTTGCAAAGTTCACACCCATAGTGTATGAATAATTAGTACTATAACTATTTAACCCCTAGGAGAGAAAAGTAATTTCCATTTTTAAACGTTAGTTGACTCTATCCTAAAGCAGACATTTCTGACTAAGCCTAAACAAAAGGATTATACTGTATACATTAAACAAGGAATATTTAAACATATATCTGATTCTTCACTAGGAACACTGTTGCAAGTGGACTAGAAAATTAAGCTTTTCATATTTGCTTCCTGGTGGAAGCTATGTAAAACAGAATAATAAATGATTGTCACTTCATTTCAGAACATAAAATTAATCTTAGAAAACAGAAAAGTCATGAACAATATTGCAGCAGTATTTCATGGTTCACTGGTTATTATCACTTGCCAACATTAAGGTCACAAAAGAACATTTCTCATTTGTTGCCTAGAGTATCTGTGACTATATTCCTATTGTCAAACCTAACCTTTCGGAGAACCACAGAGGGGAAAAAAAAGAGAGGGGAAAAAAAAACCTATTTAGAAACACGTTTCCTTTTGCTGCAGTATGTGTAAAAAATATTATTAAAATTAAAAGCCTCAAGCTGCTGGAGATAGAGCAGGTCACAAACTTTAAATATTTAGTCCCTGTTGAGAGTAAAGCATTAACAAATAAATTAGTAGCAACACCAGATGAATTCCCTAGAGTCCAAAACCACAGCTTCCCAGACCATCACTGGTAGCCAAGCCATCACATAATTTAAAGTTTTGTTAAAATGGGCAATGTAGAAAATAAATGACTTTGGGGGTAACACAGAACCGATTATTTCTTGGTCAGTGATTTGAGAGTAACCATGGTTATCGGTGTACACAAATAATAAATATCAACTTTATGGTTCATCCAGAACACAAATTCAAGAAACTTGTTTAAAAGAAGGGTTGTCTATCCATCAGTTATATGGAATTCTGTCCTTCTATGCCTCTTGGGTGAGGGACTGAAATAAATTGCTTTCTCAGTCTTATGCCTAATAGAAAAGTACTCACTTCATTCACTCATGACATTTATCGCTAATTGGCCATTTTAGGGTTTGGGAAGGAGATTCAGCACAGTGAAGAGCCTGTAAGAACTATTGCTTTATTCCTGCTTGTATTTATTCTGGAAAGACACTTTCAGCCTCTGTAAAAGGTTCTCAAATGAAGATGTGATTAATGGCAACAGGATGCACCCACTCTTGCAAAGCTTAGGAACTACATAGGTTATGTGACACAATAGACAAAGAGACTAAGTCTATGCTAGAAAAATTAAACTTTCTCCAGATCCTTCATCTGCCAAGAAATAGCCTGAGTCAATATTATTAAACTCTCCTGTCCTTCAAAACACAATGTTTGCACCCAGACAACTGTTTGAGAACGGTCCTCAGCTCATGCTAACTCCCAAAATAAGCCCACAAATTATTTGGTAGAGTGCTGGGTGGCACAGCCTTCCAGCATGCCAGAAACCTTTCCAGCTATTTAACAGCATGCACAATTCAAC
>NW_008824359.1:818238-847070 GCF_000699105.1 Pygoscelis adeliae | reverse complement strand
TTTACTAATACAGTTGTAGCCAGAGTCCTCCAGACTTTCAGTGGGGTCCTTTACAAGGTCTTTTCAACAGTTTCACTAAAGAAGAGCAAATACAAAACAAAACCAACACACCCTGTCTCCCAACAGAAACTACATCAAACTGAGAATTAGTGAACAAATCATTCATGTTCTGTATATTTAAGAAGAAGAAGTAACTCTTCAAATACTAAAATATCAAAATTGAGTTTGTGATACTGGAACATTAAGCATTTGGTAGATTAAAGTATCTATTTCCCCACTGATGTGTGGGTAATTTTTGAACATTATTTCCATTAATATCAATGGAAATTGCCCAGGTCAACCCCCCAGTGCATTATATCAAGGGCAGACTCCTACATCATCTGAGTTTGTTACTGATTCAAACACCAACTGTGAATAGACCAGTCCACAGATAATACTACAGCTTGAAGAGTGGAAAAAAATCCCTGCATACTATAAACAGACTCCCTACTTTGATTTTTTTTTTTTTTTTTTTTTTTTTTTTTTTTTTTTTTTTTTTTTTTTTTTTTTTTTTTTTTTTTTTTTTTTTTTTTTTTTTTTTTTTTTTTTTTTTTTTAAAGTGAAGTGACTGGTTTGGATATAAAAGTGTTTGTGTTTTGACAGCTTTCGTGCTCTGCTTTTTCAGCCTGAGCATAATGGGCAAACAGCAATGAGTTGGCAGTGTTTCCAATTAAGCATATAGGGAACTTCTTTGCCAGTCTCTAGCGAGTGGTCCTGCCTGGAACCCCCAAGCGTTCTCCTTGGCCAGAAATTGATTTTGAAAGCTAATTAATTCTTGCATTAAGCCAAATTTTAGAACATCTTTTTTTGATATATTATTGGTGATGCAGAGCAAGTATTCAGGAAGGCCACATTATCAGCAATGATAGCTTTTTGCATTTTTTACATTATGGTTTTTATATTGAGGGATCCTCAAGCACTTTATAATTATTAACCTAAGGTGGCAATTGCCACCATCACTGGGATGAAGCACGATGGCTGGATGAACACCAAAGATGCATATCTCACTGTCTTTCACACTGTCGCCAGGTTAAGCCACAACACACACTCTTCACATTATCTATTTTAAGCAACATTCAGTTTTGGGAAATGCAAATAAATGAATAAATGCATATATAGTGTGTTATAAATAAAAATCCCTTAAGCCCAAGTGAATGAAGCATTACTTGTAGGATGACATCCTCCTGTAGCTACCTGGAAGTCTCTGCAGCTGAGCAGAAGAGGAATAAACATTTTCCCATATTCAGCAGAGAAAGCATATAAATTCATACCTGACCTAGAATCTGGTTAGGAAAGTTTTTTCCTGAACACACCATTCAAAAAATTAGAACAATGATTAATCTTTTTCATAAATAAAGCAAAGATCAGAGTATCTTCTTGCACTGTCATATTTCAGAAGTAGCTGTGCATAAGATTGGCTCTGCTATGAACCCTAAGCTGAGGACATGCTTACTGATAGGTCTGTTAAGGTTCACAAGGCTTTCCACAAACTTGGACTAAGATCTGAGTCACTCCAGGTGCCAGAGAAGGATACAGACAGCATTTTGAGCAAACCAGGTGAAATACAAGAGGTTTTGTTTCGTTTCTGCACAAAAGGATTTTTATCAGCATCAGTTAGGTTTTGCTTTGATATTTTGGGTGTCTTCCAACCAAAGAAACAATGTCAATGTCTTATCTCTCCCAAACTGAAAGGGAAACAAAGTCCTTAAGTGCAAAACCACAAAGTTTCACATAAAAGTGATTGAAATTATTTAAATCCATCCACAGTGAGATGATTAATTGATAAATGATCAATTACTGAGAACTCAGTAAGTGCCAAAGAATTTAGCGCCAGACATTTAGGGGCAGTAAGAGTTTGCTCTGGTTTTGGTTAGTATCATACCAACAATGGTCAAGAACGATTTTTCCTTTCCAATTGGATCTAACCAGAAGGTGGGTCCATTTCTTTCATGCACCAATTATACAACCATTTAAATTTTTACAAAGAATTCTGTCAATAATGTGCATTTCCTGACAAGAAAATATTGATAAAAAGGTTTCTATAAAGAATCCAAAGAAGAAAATTGAAGGTAATCATGCAAAATGTTGTCTGAAATGTTGTAAGCAAGCCAGGTAGGTAAGTTCTGGAAGGGTGATAATTATTACTATCAGATCTCCCTCCCTTTGTAGGCCATCCCCTACAGGATGGTGAAATTCACATGGACACCAACGCTACTCACTGAATATATTTTACTGAAACATTTATAAAAATGTTTTATAATGTAAAATGATCCCCATGGATCACACAGGATTAATAAATAAGTCTCAAGCAACTAAAAAAAAATTAGACAGAGGCTGTTCAACTGACCAGGAAGCAGGCTTAAAGAAAGAAGGGGATTTTGCCCCAGAGATAAAATATTCCTCTTTTCTCTCTACACAAGTTAAAGGAGTTATAATTCAACAAGTTCACATTAAATTATTAATACTGGCTTGTAGTAGCAATTGATAAAGCAGATGAAAAAAAATGGTAAGAAATTCATTAATGGCTTGAAGCATTGTCTCCCACTGTGAATTTATCCCCCTTAATCCACAGCCTGCCTAAGTGTAGAAGCCATGTGTTGTCCCACATATATTCACTCATCCCTTGGCACTGCCTTTGCTGGGGTGGCTGTTATGGCAGGCTGGGTGTCCCCAGGTGGAGCCTTGGGATCTGCTAAACTGTTAGCAAATCATTTGGAGATTATTTTCTTTTCCAGTGATTTTCAGGGATGCAGTCATCTCCTGTTTGGGCAGTGGTGGACACAGCCCATGCCCATGTCTTTACCTGCAGGAGGCACAGGACTGGGGCAGCCTAAGGTCCCCCATGGGCCTGCCTAGATGAGGCAACCCCTCTGAGAGCACAGGCTCTGAGCTGGTGGAAGTCGGACCCCACTCTCCTCCCAGGAAGGTGAGCCATGTTTTTGAGTGGGTAGAATGTTTTGAAAAGTAATGCAGTTTTATCATAATGCGGTTGAAACTGCCTGGCTGGCAAGATAGAGAGACACATAATTCTCCAGCCAGTCAATACTAATGGCATCCACAGTGCCTTTGCTGTGGGTTTGCATGGAGTTTGAGCTCTACGGCCTGACCCAGCAATGATGTGGAGGAAGGTTTTGCCATTTCTTTATTGTTTTATCCCACACTCTTCTTCCCACTCATCCTCCCTCCTGCAACACTGGCACCACTTGAGCAGCAAAAGGAAGGAGTTAGTGAATGAAGTCTAACTTGGAATCAGTAAATATTTCATTCCCTTCATCTGTTGCCTACTGAGAAGACATGACTGTATCAGTGTCATCTTGTTGAATAAACTTATAGTCCTCAAGACCCTCGCTACGAGGAGGGTTGTGTGGCATAAGACTGGGAGTTCTCTCTTCATTTGTCCCACCTGCAACCAAAGTTGGCCTGCTATAGTCTAGATTATTTTTTTTTCCTATATATGTACATACAACCAATAATCATATATATACACAGACACACACTTTTCCCCTCAGAAGCATTTGACAGATAGAAATGAGACACTGGTTGGGTAGATCAGTTCTCCAATAGGGTAAAATGAACATTTTATTTCTTATATCCTTGGGTACTGCCTCCTGCACACATGCCTAGGATCAAACATTTCCAGATTAGTGTCAGTAAGGAATTTCCCTTAGGTAAGGTTGGTTGGGACTCAGCAGTATGGGATACATGTGCCCTGTAAGCTCATCTAAATATATTTATCTAATTGATTCCTTACCATTGCAATGGCCGCTGGCATTATTGGTATTTCAGTTTCACTTGATCTTTACCTGTGGTGCATCCATATTTATATCTATTGAGAATTAAGTGCTTTAGATTTTAACTGAGGTTACTGAGTTCAGTATAGGGACATATTTCATGTCCTGTCCACTATGGCTTTAAATTCCGTGTAAGATATAGTGAAATACTTCCATAACCTGAAACACCATGTATTTTCTAAAGCAAAACTTTCTGCAGTTCATGTTTTGCCATTGAAGATAGGAACTCATCTGACAGGAATATTTTTCCCAAATGTAGAATTCAGAAGATGATAACACAGAGTGCACTGATTTCTTTCCATCACTGTTTTCATACATGTTTCTCATACTCTCTCTCTCCATCATTTACTTCACTTGTTCTTTTCTGCTCAATATACTAAACTGAGGGCAAAATCAGGTTATTAGTCATCTGTTTGTAATTGTGGAAACAATATAATGAAAGGACACCCTTTCATTAATGTCTTTTCTGTCCATGCCTATTGCTCTGCTAATAGTGTGGGAAACTCAACAGAGGTCAAAACTCATCCTGACCCTACAGCTACTGTGTTGCTTCAGACTCTCTATTATTCTACAAAGAGAAGGGGAGAGGCTATTTGAGAGTGCTGTATTTCTATCAGTTAATTTTCCTTTTCCTTCAGTCATTCTCAAAGTTTTGGGAAGTATTGCTCTACAGTTAAATATGCTTTGGACTGCATTTCTGAACAGCTTGCAGAGACTACCACGTAACCTAATGAATGTTCTACTTGAAGGCTTGGCCTCATTAACTAGCACTGTGATATCCTCCTGATCTCTTCCTTCCTGCTTCCCAAGAGAAGTGTCAACATTTAGAACTCAAGATTTGTCTGCTGATATTTTTAAAGAGATAAATAATTTAATTCATAAGATTGTGAAGTACCTATTCAATCATAAATGTGATTACAACAGAGTTGCTCTCTGTAAAGGGGGACAGAAAAGCTGAAAACCTAATTGGCGTTTTCAGGACTACCCACCAGTCTATTTCTGTTATACTGAGCAAAGAGCTAAGTATTGTAATGTAGGACTGTGGAGAAACCTGAGCTAGCTTGGGTGTTGAGTTCAATATGGACAGGGTAAGATATATCTCATATGCCTTTAGACAGCATCTGCAAAATGAAAATTTCTATCTATCTAAGCTATGTATGATGACTTTTTATGATCAACAGGGAAAAGTAGGCTTTTCTGAAGCTCAATTCGTCTGATCTCTTTTATGTGTCTGTTCTGGGGAAGGATGAATTACTGCATGGAAGTGCCTTTTCCTACCTGTAAATAGAATCAGAGAGAGAATCCCACATTGCAGCAGTTCAGTTCCATTCTTGAGACCATCTTCAGTCTGGGTTGCTTCTTCAGCTTCTCCACCAACATCCCAGACTACATTCCTCACTGACATAGTCACACGTCCTCCAGTTCTTGCTCAGAGAATTGTTCTGGGAATTGTTCTGCAAAAAAATACTTTGCATTTTTAACGTTATTCTGGTAGTATAGGCAGGAATTAACAAATGTCCTGTAAACCCATCTAGTCCAAGAGTGTTT
Organism: Pygoscelis adeliae; assembly: GCF_000699105.1. Lineage (NCBI taxonomy): Eukaryota > Metazoa > Chordata > Aves > Sphenisciformes > Spheniscidae > Pygoscelis > Pygoscelis adeliae. Next base: position 841,692 of record NW_008824359.1, on the reverse strand, counting down.
GTCATTCCATGTGTGGCTAAAGTGACAGTTTGGCTAAGGACATATCTAAGAAAACAAGAGAAAGATAGTTTCTAGACACAAGCCAGGGTTCATCTGAAGCTATCAGTAGCTCTTAGGCTGGTAATACTTACTGGTGTTGTAAGTGCTTTCTAGAAAAGTTATGACTTGCTATTTTATTTTATTTTTTTTATTTTTAAGATATTAAAAAAATATTAAATTTCTTAAAGCTATTCCTGTTTCAGTCATTCACCTATTTTTTTTAATTTTTCAAAAAGTTCTGTCAAGAAAATACAGCCATATATAACTCTTGCTTCTCTTTTGCTTCTGCTCATTCTGATTCTCAAATTCTAAACACAACAGAGCAATAGACTTCTCTCACCCCAGGAGACTAGCCATGTAAGGGTTAAAGCCTTTAAAAAACCACAATTCAATGCATAAAATATATTACCATTCCCTATTTATTTTTTTCAAAAACTAGGTTTTAAATTACTGAAGAAGGAAAAGCTGTGTGTAGAAATCAGGTGAATAAATAATATAAAAATAAATGTCCGACATAGCACAGTGTCAAAAATATAAGGAAATAGCAATAAGGAATGGCAGGGTGTTACCCCAGGAATGAACTGTACTTGATCAATCTAACACCATCTTGCAACTTTTCTTCTTTCTTGATACATTCTTATGACCTACAAAGATCTCAGAAATATAGATTCTTTTCAACTTTGTCACTGCCCACAAAGAAATCTAATGGCTGAAAAAGATGGGGCACCTTATCAGAGCTTGTCAGCCTGAAAAATATGAAAGAAAAAGTTTGCTAGATTTTGTGGCCAAGGGAAAAAAATCCCCTTGCAAAAGAGGCAACTTTCTGCTTGCAACCATGTACTTCAAATATCTCCAAATAAAAATCCACACAGAAGATGGCTTGTCATGATATCCCAGGGGAAAAAAAGTATTTTTCAGGCAATTGAGGTAACATAAAATCAAAGATACATTTATGAAAGGAAAGAAGAACCATCTGAGGAAAATTACCGACGTTTGAAAGTATATGAAGCATTTCATTTTTCAAAATACCAACAGCATTTTCCCCTTATCTACATACACACAATCAAACAGGATTAAACTGTGTTTGTCAGACTCCTGTATTTACCCCACTGAAATCCAGAAGTAAAGCAAATGCCACATGAGCCTCAGCCTCAATGAATTATATGGATATTAGTTAGGCTTTAATTCACTGCAACTCTCTTCCTAATGCACTGATAATTAATTATTTTATTGGCTATTCAAAAATTATGGCAGATTACTGCGCTGTAGGAAATATATTCCAATTTACAATGTTCTAGCCCAGGAATGATATTGAATACAGTTACTCCATTCTGCCCACTTAATATACAACATAGGGTGCAACATACACTTTTAGCAGACATCCATAATAATTCAGTCTCCCTCTCTCTGCTATGATCCTGCATAACAGGATTTAATCTAAATATCAAAGCATGTTGTTGTTTTTAACATGGACATCACAGTTATGGATTGAGCAGTCTGAAGACCCTTTGACATCCCCCAAGTGTGCATCCCACAGCTAACTGGTGTGTAACCTTGCACGCCACAGTCTGGTCCCATAAATCTTAAGGGATGGTCTCAACCAGTAATAAAAATAATGAAATAACTATGTTAGAAACTTACAAAATACATTATTCAGAGAACTTCAAAAATCTTACTTTGAAGTGATTACATACAAAAACTCCCCACAAAAAAAGAAATACATATTTTCATAAGATGTGTACTATATAAAGTGAAAAACAACAGGAATTAAGGTCTCAGTTAATATTTCTCTGTTTCTTGCAATTTTTTTCAGGCTCTGATACATTCCATTCAGTTGCTACCTCCATATATAGAAAGACAGAAGTGTACTCTCTACTTGCTGTTGTTTTCATACCCCTCTCCTCTACAGACAGATCTCCGTCTGTTGCTGACAGTCCACTGAATCCCCACTTTTTCTCTAAGCCAGTATCTTTAAAATATAAGCAATCCTTTTCATCCCCAGTGCAAACATGAATGGGAATAAACCCTACCAGCCTGATGAGAATCATGGAGAGATTTCCCTGCTGATAGGGCATTCACTATATCCCAGACTGAAGGTTATCTCAATACTAAAATACATATACATCCACTCACACAAAGAGTATCCTCTGATTTTACTGCTTGCAGTTAGTTCAGATGCTGTCATAAGGATAACCTGTTGCATTCAATGTATATTACTTTTACATACAGCATCTTCACCCCCCGAAAGGGACTAAGCCTTCAAAAGTTGGTTACATAGCCAAGTAGTTTGCACACAGAGTAATCAATGCCTACAATACGAAGACATGGTCCTCCACTTCCTAGTATAAAGAGCACTTCCGAAGTATAAAAAAGGAGACAAAGTTCTATGAGATCCCTGAAGATGATATATATCTAAAAGCATATACCCGGATATATTGTAGGTTATCCAGACAGATACCCCAATGATATAGTTTCACTCATTTCCATAAGAATATCTTTCCGTTAAATGTGTCCCTAAACTGGAAACTTCTTCTTGTGGGTTGTCTGCCTTTCTGATAGTCTCTGACCCTCAGCATGGAATTTCCCAAAATCACCTGTTGACCACCTCCACAAATCTACCTTCTATGAAAAACAACTAATCATTTCTTACGTACATTTTTAAATTCCATTTTATATTGTACCATGGATTTATTTTAAGTTTAACTTTGCCAATTGCCACAGTAGTTTGTGTTTCTCTTGGAGATAACTGAATATTCAAGAATATTAGTCTTTCTTTATAAAAAAAAAAAATTCTGGACTCAGTGATGAAAATTGTAAAACTTGTAGGCTTAAAAGTCAGAAGGCAAAAATTCTCCCCTGTGGTTAATTGCAAAATGAAAACTGAATTAACAATAGTCTCTGGATCTTTAAGTCAGTCCATTTATTTTTTTCCAGGCCTGAATTTTGAACAAATAAATTTGGCAAATTCAGCACATGTTCCAGATCATTTTTTCAACTGGCAAAAAGAAGTTGTTCCTTTCTGTAAGGGGACTCAGACCTTGTAACAACCCAGGCTTTGTTGCCAATTTGGCAGCAGCCTGGAGGCCTGAGTGCTTAATGCACTGGCATTTACATATAAATTGACATATTTTTTAGCATTCTGGATATTTGCTTGAACATGTACCCTATGTGAGATGGGAATAGAAATCTGCTTGTCCAAGTTCCATACTAAAGCAGATCTATAACTGATCAGCTCTGCCCTTACCCTCAGGGGCAGATAAAGATCTGTGAAAGGACACATTTTAGGACATGTTTGCCACACACGATGATATTGATAGGTACTGAAACACAAAGTAAATTGGCATGCAATATACCAGTGTTCCTCAGCTGCTGCATTTTTGGAACTAGTGTGAATCGCTTAAGAGCTATTGCATGGAGGATTAGGGGCACATACTTCTTCAGACCTCTTTGAACTAAAACAAAGTCATCCAGTAAAGACTTTGCCCAGGCATGAAAATAAACAGTGGGTGCCCAGAAAACAGTCCATATCATACCTTATCCTGTTCATAAACATTAACTTTTTAGTGCATACTTATTTCCAAGTGTCTTTGAAATTCTGAATGTCCTTTTTTTCAAGTGACAGAATGAGAGTAGCTATGAACATCTGCATGTATATGTGCTTAATACTCATCTCTGTCTCTTTCCAAAGCTGAAGGACAAAAAAGATGGGCTGTTGTCATTGCATCATCATGCAATTGCTGTGCAGCTTTCTTTAGCCTTGTAATGCAGGGGGTCAGATAAAATGGCCAGGAAGGTCCCTTCTAATTGGAAAATCCATTAAATAGACAGGGAGGAGCGGGAAATGTATACTATGAAAAATATCAGCATTAACCTAATTTTTGCTTCAAGATCATATGCTGGAAAATATTTACCAGAAATACACAGAGCTCAAGGCAAGGGTCAAGCAGCAGAGAGCTGAACAGATAGTGTACCATTAATATAAAGGATTATGGTCAGCATATGACTGAGAATAATACTGTGGATGCTCTGGCAAAGACACACATACAAAAGGCTTCTAAATGAAATCAATGAAGCAAGAGTTCTGATAGTTTAGCAGCACACTCCGGCATGGTGCAGCTGAAAAAGAAAAAAAAAAAAAAACCACTAGGGGAAAAAAGTAATAAACTCTTGCTACCCATGGGCAGACTTCACAGCAGTTGAATAAGACAAATAGAAGAAAGCGTCCGCTGCTGCCCAGAGGGAAATGTAATGACCCAAGTTATGACCTGCCATAGAGAAAGCCCTGCAGAATAAGACAGAAGCGGAAATCTGGGAAGTTATGTGAAACTAAAATAGGGTCTGAATTAAGTGCAAGTCAGCAAAGCACTGATGGAATTGAGAGAAAATTTTGATAAACCATTGCTGCTCCCTTCCCCTACTCGAAGATAAATTATTGCCCAGTCTACCCAAATCCAAACATAACATGTGGAATGGGAAAAATATTGTGACTGAATTGTCACACTAGCATTGTTTATGTTAGAAAAAGGGTAAGTTTAGGAGTCTCAGAACAGAGACTGAGAATGGTCCAGCTGTTACATCCACATACCATTAACACGGAGCCACCAAGACCATTTTCAAGTCTAAGACAGTATTTTTTTTATTCTCTCTGCAGTACAAGCCCTCAAACTTCATAAAGGCTTTAAAACTTTACTGTCCTTGCTGAAACAAATCACTGTTGTACGAGAAGTCATTGCATGTGGAAAGTTTGACTTATCTTAAGAACTGCCTTTTTTTTTCTTCTTGTATATCAATATCAGGAAGTGCAGGCAGGAAGCTTTCAAGAATAGAAAAGATTTCCTCATGTATAAGATCCATGTATGACTTTGGCTAGAGTTCTTCTCAAGTAGCAGGCAAACAGCGCAGAAAATATTTGAGTTATGGATTAGAAGAATAGTGATTCTCCTGTTATTAAAGGTCTGCCGGGTTTATTTATTTTCTGAAAATAATAGAACTCATTTTTCATGATGCAAGGTAGTTAAGCTAAGCATCAGCATGCACTCATTCTCTATTGCTCTCTCTTTTTCTTTCTGGCAGTCTTTATCTATTTGACAGGAGAGGTTAACATTATTCCTTTGAAAGAAAGTATCTGGCCCAAATTTTCCTCCACAGTCTCATATTCTACATCTCCTTTTAAAACCAGACTGAAAAAGTGAACTTTTCATAGAAATGCTAACATGAAACATGTTGACCTATCCTTCTTCTTCCCCTTGAATTGCTGAAATATTTGTTGACCATGACCTAAATGTGTCAATCATTTAGCAGCCTTGAAGTTATATTTTCCAGTAAAGAAAGTTTCTCTGGAAAAAGGGAAAATTGTCCCTACTCTGTCCTTATTATAATCTGAAGATTATAATACACTGCCTCAGTGTACCTCCTTTGTATCATTCTTTCTATATTTTTTCATCACAGGCCTCCTTATTGATCTCCTCTCTACATATAACAAATTCTTAAAAATGGACCTGCTGACATCAAGATACTTACCCAAAAGATGGGGAAAGGCATAATAAGTGAGTATTTATTAGCTCCTTTATTTGCATCTATGATAACGGCAGGAGAGATTTCTCTTCTGAATCAAGAATTATAAACTTCACCCAAAATACACAGGTTTTTAAGGGAAAAAAAAGGGTTGAGAAGTGGCTGTTCATTCTTTTATATTGTCATTATCCTCAATAATTTTGTAGCAATCCTTTTTGCATCACCCTTGTTCTCTAACAGTTAGAAAACATAATCTAGTTTCTGCCTTCAGTTTATTCTTTGGTGATCCATAACTATTTGTTCTTGCAGTGACATTATCCTCTGCCTTAAATAATTATTTCCCTTCTCTGTTGTTTATTCTCCTGAGTTTGCGTATAAGAATCAATTATGTCCCTTTTCAGCCTTTAAGAGGCTAACCAAGCTGTGCTCTCTTGAACACGTCTATATTGCCTTCTGTTACAATGAAGTGTAGTCCAGAGATCTCTGAGCTAGAAGAAATACAAGCTAGTCTGCCTACATGATTCACTGCAACATCCCATGGAATTACCAGTTTAGGTCTGAAATTAATATAGCCTCTCTTGTGCAGTACTACATTCTTGCTAATAATTTACTTCCTTCTGTCTTCTAACCTCCTTCTTCTCTTCCTTCTCTGCCCTGAGTGATCAACGTACACACACATTTATTTCTTTGCTTTGCTTTTTCTCACCCACCAATAATGTTCATCTCCCACTGAAAAGAATCAGTGAATTAATGTTTTAATATTATCAGTGGAAGAACACAGAGTGCAACAGAGAAGAGGAATGCTGTACTCTTAAAAGGAATCAATTGACAAATGTGGTGCCCAAAAGGCAGAATAGAGTTAAGATAGATGATGTGAATCATTTTGCATTTATTGGACTGATAATGAAAGACACTGAATGTGCATCACATCTACCAAGCTCAATAAAAATTGAGAACAGCATTTGTTAAGAACTGGATGGAAGAAGGGGAGGCAGAGGGAGATGAAACAAGTAATTAAGATACTGTGAGAAAGCATGATGAAGTCACAGAAATTAGGAACAGAAGGGATTTTAGGAATGGTTGTCTAGTTCATTAATAGCCCAAACAACATTTTCCCTTGTAGCACATATTCTACAGATTCTTAAATCAAGTTCTAAACATGGGCCACAAAATGTTCTTGCATGGTGGAGAATGGGCAATCCCAAATTTCCAGATCTCTTTCAGCCTATGGAACTGTTGCTTAAGTGTAAATTAAAAAAAAAAAAATCCTACGACTAAACCGACCACCTCTGTTCTAAATAGCAGACCAAATGCTCTGGAACTGGTTTGTACCAAAAAAAGAGGTGGTTTGGGAAAAAGAGGGGAGGGGAAAAGAAATCACATAGTCCTCTTAAAGACAGATGGAAAACTTTGCTGAGCACCACGGTGGTGGCCACCTGCTGTGCTCTGAATGGTGGATGATAAATAGCATGCAGCTGTAAAATGGTGGGTCAGGCACTCTCAAGCTCTTTTACTTCTCATCTCTGCATATCACAGACTCGCGTTATGTCGATTCACGTCTACGGAGATCATTAAACTCATGTTCCGCATTTCTCTGCTGATAGACATTATACATTCTTTTTGAATGCCTTCCTATAGTACTTGCGATTGAAAAGATCTTCTCAATGAAAAATGGGTTGAATGAGTGTCTTGAAAATTTTCCTGAAGACTGTTTAAGTGGGAATCAAGCTACTTTGGTTCATGTCAAGGAAATCAATGCAATATCTCTTGAAACACAGGAAGGTGAAATATGACTGCTTGGAGTTTAGGGTTATCTTTTCAGTCTGAAAAATAGATAGTCATAGGGTTATAGGTGAAATATGCAAGTACCTCAATCTAACTGACATACTCCTATAAATAAATTTAATTTTAATGGGAATTTTCCCTGGCTAACAAATGACTAAGGAGCACTGCATAAAGCCCAAAGGTAGTAGCTAGTATTTCAAGGACATTTTTTTCTTCCTGAAGGGGATTGGACTATATAACATTTACATGTAGCAGTTATGAAATATACATAACTGGGAACGTAGAGATAGAGAATAAAATAGTGAAATGAGTGCATCTGCATATGTGGAAATCATGCCAGTCCCTCATTTCTGTACATATCCCCACAAGTGAAGAACTGCACCGACAGTCACACATGCTAAAATCACAAATTATGTTTCAGAAGTGGCTTTGAAAACTTTAAAATATTCCCTTAGTAGAACACATGTCCAAATACTCAAGATACTCGGGGGGGGAGGGAAGAGAGAACATGAAGAAAAGAAGAAAAAGGAACATGAATCTGTGTAAATATCACTGTGCTGATCTAGTGTTTTAGAAAGCCCAGACTCTCTATGAGAAAGCTTAGAAAAAACTGTTTAAAAAATAAACCCAAACAAAACCAGTAGCAGATCAGAAACATGAAGTTGCTGGACATCAGACTCTAAGTCTAAAGGTGAGGAGAGTTTAACAGACAACAAAAAAGAATTAGAATAAGTTTGGGGTTGGGTTTTTGGGGTTTTTTCAGGGAAAGAAAGAAAAAGACTGAGCAGCTAAGCCTAAATAAAGGAAAAGATGTTTGTTGTTACAGGGCATGGGACATACTGTCACAGTCTTAGGAAGCAGAAATGCTTAGATGGAAGTGCAGGGGGTAAGCCCAGCTGGTGGCCAGTTACTGGTGCCACCCTCAAGGTCAGTGCTCGGGCTGACACTGTTTAGTATCTTCATTAATGACTCAGGCAATGGGGCAGAAGGTACCCTCCAAAACTTGGGTGGAGAAGTCGAAGTGCTGCTCTTCAGAGAGACTTTGGCAGGCTGGAGAAATGGTATGACATGAAATGCAAAGTCCAGGATTTGAGACAGATCCACACCATCCAGGAGTGCAGGCAGGGGCTGGCTGCACAGAGAGCAGCTGGGAAGAAAAGGACATATTTTAGCAGCATAATAAAACACCATGGCCAGACTTTTCCCTTCCTTTACATAAACTTTCATTTCTTCCTTTTTGCCACTCAATTTAAGAGCTGGAATAATACTGAGAAAACAAAAATTTAAAAATAGAAATTGAAGGGTTAATATACTTGAATATTATAGAAAGCCCTGCCATGTGTTTTGAAAGCCATTTGACAACACAGAGCAGGAGGTGTGGTGCCCTATAGTTCAGAGGGTACATTGTTTACCATGAAATGCCGGATTTGCATATGGTAAGTACTTTCTTTTATTAAAAAGCAATGCAAATAGTCACACAAACTCCTCTGTAAATAGCAAAGGAGAACACTTAGCCACCCATACTGAGGATTTACACCAACTGAAATGGCAGCAGAATCTGGCCTAGACATTGAAAAATACCCAACTTATGTCTGAGAAATTTCTCTAATTTTTCTTTCCCCTGTTTGGTGGCTGCTTTGTTCCTTTATCCCCTGTACAAAATCAAAAAGAGGTGAGCTCCTTGTGCACATGAGAAAAAAATTCTTATTTAAAAATAAGATTTCAGACTATTGTGGCTTTTGAAAGCCTACTGGCAAACAAAGCTCACAGAAACCCTTATAACCTATAGGATACACAGTTTATCTTTGCTCTGATTAGATCTTCCATACGTATTAATCTCTTCTCTTTCTTTACACACTTTATAATAACACTCTCTTCAAGCAAACACTCTTTAATCTTATAATTTGAAAACTAATTCCATTTCAGCTGTCTTTTTGGCAAGTGACCTTTTCTTCTTCTTTTGCTACAGGTAAAAAAAAAAAATCCTGTCTTTCTGATTCTTATCCTTGTTCAACATTCTGGATCTCAAAACTGTTCATCTACTGAGGTTTTTGTCAGCAATAATATTTCTCATTCTGAATTTCTCAGTGAACAAACCTTAGAAAATGTTCCTTCATGAAAGCCATTTGATTAATTTGTCTAAATGCACTTCTTTTGTAAACCAGGTTGATTATTTCAAAATGTCAGGGTCTGGGAGCAGATTTGAGAGCTATCCTGGCAAACACTATTGACCAGATTAAAAACAAAGTGTAGAGACATGACAGCAAGGTGGACCAATGACTGGCCTGCCATCTGTCATGGATGGATTAAAACAGTCTTTCTGTACCGATATCTAGGAGACACTAATTCCAGTCCAAATACATGGATTGGCTCATGCAGAAGGAGATTTACTCAGAGGAAAGTTTTTTCCGGGTGGTTGAAAGTCAGCTGTCATCTCAGGAACACAAATTGCTCATCCTCGTTACAGGAAAACTCGCATGTCCTACGTACTATGTTCTAACTACATCTAATTAATTGAGTGAATCATTACAAATGATTTGCATATGTCTTGAGTGGACTAAAGATAAAATAGTTAAGAGCTGTAAACCACTGGTTTAATTTTCATAGTGTTTTTACCAGTAAAATGGCCATCAATCATACAAAGCCTGAAGGATTTTCCCACAGAGAAGTTAACAAAGGAAGATTTCTCTGTCAGTTAAAGCAGCATGAATCCTGTTTAACTCCACTGGTCTCATATACATCCACTCCAGACTGAAGCAGTGTTACCGCTACATAAACAAAATCTCAGTCACTCCACCCCAGAAATTAAGCTGCCTCCATTCCTTGATGGAGCTTTTATATGGAGGCTTGGACTGCGATGAATAACCTTTTTGGAGTGACAGCTCTCTCCCTTAAACACAGACAAAATCCAAACACTTTATTTAGACTAGATGAGACCAATACTACTTGGTATCTCTGTTAGCAGCCTGGATGATGGGACAGAAGGCACCCTCAGCAAGTTTACAGATGACATCAAACTGGGGGAGCAGTCAACACGGTGGAGGCTGCCAGTCAGAAGGACCTGGACTAGCTGGAGAAATGGCCTCACAAGAACCTCATGTGCTGTGTTCTTTTCGAGTGCCTCGTTGCACAAAAGATGTTGACATACTGAAGCAAGTTCAGTGGAGGCCACCAAGCTGGCCAAGGGCCTGGAGCACATGACATCCCAGAAGAGGCTGAGAGAGGTATGTCTGTTCAGCCTGGAGAAGAGAAGGCTCACAGTGGAGCTTAGTGCTGTTTACAACTACCCAACTGAAGCACACAGAAAGGAAGAGAGAGTCTTCTCAGAGGTGGACAGCAGTAGGATGAGAGGCAACAGAGACAAGTGAGAACATGGGAAATTCTGATTTTATATATGGAAAAAAAAATACCATGAAGGTGGTCAAATAATGACACAGGTTGCCCAGAGAGGTTAGGGAACCTCCATCCTTGGCGGTGTTTGAGAATCAACTGGTTAAAGATTTGCACAACCTGATGTGAGCTCTGTGCAGGAGCTTGGACTAGATGACCTCAAGAGGTCGCTTCCAACCTAAATTATTCTGTGATGCTATAGCTGATATTTGTATGGCTAAAGTTAGCTCATATGAATCCTACATGAACAATTCTTCACAGAAATAAGATTAAACTTCTCAACAATGGAATGAAGGAATTAAAACCTGAATTTCCTGGGTAAATCTTGATTTTGCAACATAAGGCTATTAAAGAAAGACACATTATCATTTTTAGGTTACTGACATCTAATTCCCTGATTTGATCTCTGTTCTGTGCAGCATAACTGACTGACTAAGCAAATTAGACTTTTCCTCCCATGTTTTCCATTTTAGAAACAATTATAAATGTATCTTTATTTAAATGGGCTTTACTAAGTCATAGTCAAAAGGTAGTGTCCAATACTAGGCCGAACAGGGCCATAAAAGAAGTCAGTACTAACATAAGAATCCTCTTCATATTGGGCTGAAGACTAGAAGAGTAGAGGGGAAAGCACTGATTACATCTGTGGGCTGATGCCTTAAAAAAAATTGGTGAAAAGATCATTCCATCACAGGGTGACATGTCTTCCCTATTCCTCTTTGCCAGTCAGCAGAGCTAGCAGGATCTGAGAAGAAAAAGCTGAACTCTAAAAACAAATAATTCCAAATTTATAGTCATCTACTGCCCACACTATGAAAAACTTAATTTGCCCTCTACACAAGACTACAACTAAATTATTCTAACACCACTTCAGAAAAGATGAATTTTCAAAAGTGGCTAGATTATTTGTAGTTCCTGAACAGCACTTAAAGGGACAGGAACTTTTTCAGTCCATTCTCTAATTAATTTAGAGACCTACTGAATGTCAGGGAAAATGTTTTGACTAACTGAGATGGTTTCTTCATTTACTATAATGGGGGAGAGGAGGGTAAAATTTGGCCTGTTGCAGAGCAAGGCCAGGGTAATGGTCTCTGATAACCCTCCTGCACCAAAATTCCTCTACAGCCATCCAGGAGAGAAAGCCTCAGCAGCAAGACAATTGTTACACATGCAGGTGAGTCAGTGCCTCGGAAAACCAACACATTTTTCCTGTGTCTCCTGTTTCCTTCTCTCTTTACTCCTTGCCTGTGCCTTATCTAACCTGGGCTCTAGCCATACTAGTAATCTCAAGAGGAGCAGGACTGGTTCCTTGGTTTTGAGGCAAGCCGTCATAGTCTGGCTATGCCTACTTAACACCCTTACACACGCCGGTGGCTTTGTCCCTAGGATCTTTTGGGAAGGATCCCTAACTCTGGTTAGCTTACTGACTATGCTGGAGAATTATTTGGAGGAAGACCAGCTGGCCCAAGGCAAAACTGTACCGGGGACCATTTAAGCAATTCAACAGTCTAGAATATCAGATTATAACGCCTGGGCCACAGGCGCAGCACTGTTTAACTCACTGAAATAGCACTAGACTAAGTATCCAAAAGCCCAGGATTCTGCACTTTCAAGAAAAAAAAAAAGAAGAAAAGTAGTGTCAGAAATATGAGAAAAAATATCCTCTCTTTTAATGTTAGATTAAAATCCGACGCTGAATGTTGGTTAAAAATCCTCTATTTCTCTTCTACAAGCCTACCTGACAAACACTTCAGCTAAATTAGCATGTCTTTACGTTAGCAGGCACAACAGCCCGAAAGGAGAGATCTACAGAAGGAAAGAGCTGGTGTTGGTGTCCTGTCATCCTCACTATAGGCATTTTGGAGGGTTCACTCCAGTAGTGGTCCACTGTGGCTGACTGAGCTTCTGCTAGTGGTTGGACAACATTATCTGTACATCTTTTGGTTTAGTTTCATTGCAAAGAAATCCATTTTGGGTGCTCCAAGACTGCTTCCCAATGTGAAGCAAAGCATGGTAAGCAAGCCCTTGCTTCAATGGTGCACACTTCCTCTGAACTAAAATGCTAATGTAGATGCATCCCTACAGGGCATGCAAAAGATCCCCCAAAAAAGGTCTTGGATCACCATAATGAAGAAAGAAAATGTGTGATGTTCAGTGTAAGTCCTCAGTAGAACCGCGAAACATTTCTGTCTGGAAGAATATCTGCATATTGCTCTGAAAGCAATGTGACAGACCTCAGAAGCCAGACTGGTGATCGTGGGCTTACGGCATATGCTGAAACAGCATCAAGGTATTAATGCATTTCTGGTTTTGGAGTGAGGAAGGGCAGGTTCCCCACTTTCAAATGGGGGAATTAACTATTTTTAAGCTGTGACTCCTGGACGACGTACTGCTTTCCGGTGGGCTTACTCAATTGTGTTGCATTACTTTGCAGACCACTTCTCCGATTGTCTTTTGATAAAGTACCTCTACATTTAACTATAAAACTAATAATGTTTTATATGGTAAAAACCTGTAGAGTTTTGGTTTTCAAATCATTTACACTGATATAAATAAAGATTGCCACCGCTGTAATAGCTAATTATCCCAGTTTAAGGGAAACCAAGATGAAACATGAAGCACTTGTGCTTTTTTTTCAGTTCTTTTCAGAAACATCTTTGAAATGAGTGTTTTTTCCACCTGACAGCTGGCTAAATTCTTGAAATAGTGGTATCTTCTTACTAGTATAAAGACTCAGTTAATTTCATAATGCAAACTTACACTAGGAAAAATTCCACTTAAGCTTGAGGCAGTGTAATATAGCCGTATCCTCCCCTGCGAGGGGTTCTTGAGATAGTAATTTGCAAGCAATTGGTGGGAGCTGTGTACATTTTTACTGAGTCACTGTACTGAGTGATTAAAGTTCCAGGTAATAGCAAGACCCATTTTTCACAGGTATGTGATTCATTTGTACTTCATAAAAAGAGTTGAACAAAGAAATGAAAAAGAAATTAGAATTCAAAAAGTGTCAAAGAATATGCGTAGGTAGGCTGTAAATGTGTGTGTTCCTAGCCATCAAACATACTTTATGCATCTATATAAGTGGTAACAAAGTGGAATTTAAGAAACAAACATTAAAATTTCACATTGTGGTGAGAGGACAATAGGCATAAGTTGAAAAAAAGAGGTGCAGCTGGATAGAAGAAAAAAACTTTTCCCCAGGAGGACAGTCCAACGTTGGAGCAGGTTGCCCAGAGGTGTTGTGCAGTCTCCCTTGGAGGGAAGACCCGATCCTGGTCTGATCTCACTGCTGACACTGCTTTGAGCAGTAGGTTGCACTAGAGACCTCTTGCGTTCCCCTGCAACATGAGTGAGGCTATGATATTTAGATGTATCAGAACCGTAGGAAGAGGATCTGGCATACTGTTATTTCATAATTTCTCAGTCATGACGTCAGTGCACTAAATGGCTCATACCACCTCATTCTGACCACAGGGTATACACATGCATACATATATACATACATTTTTACACATGTTGAAGGAGGAAATGAACACATTAACAAAAGAGGGTAGAACACCCTGTTATTTCTTGTCACAAGGGAAGATTTTTCATTTCAAATTAGAAAGTTTCAGTAAGTATTAAGTGGACAAGGTGCTGAGAGCACTGAAAAGTTAATTATTTCCCGTTTGAGGGCTGCTCGTTATAATTTACATGCTACATTTAATGGTTGTACTGCAATGATGTATATTTACATAATAGTATTCAATAGTATACACTTAGCTGACAAAAAGATAAATGGCTGATCATTTTTATATGTTAAAAGCATTATCTAGCAAGTAGGATGATTAAGCCATTTGGAAAAAAAAATCTATTTTCTTTGAGATAGCTTTGATGATAACTACTTTTTTCCTTCCCTAAGGACCTTTCAGAGGTGAAACCAAACAGATGGTCACACTGATCATTTTAGATGATCCACAGCAACAGGATAATAAAAGTATTATGATCAGTGTGACCCGCATTGAAGGAAGGAGTCATACTCTGCCCAGCTCTGACCCTGTTATTCTGGTCTGTGACAATGCAGGAGGAGTTATTAGATTTCAGATAGCCTCAAGATCTCTTACTGGTTGCAAAGGCAGGTTCCTCTTCTTATTGACCACATTCACTTTGTGTGCCATAAACTTCCCTATTTGTGCTTTCTTTGGATAAGAATTTATATAGGTTGCCTATTTCATTGTTCTGATGAAAGTGGCTCAGAAAAAAAAATCTGTGTCTACAGATATAGGAGTAATGAGCTAGCAAGCACGTATTTCGCTGTAGTTTAACTATCTTTCAGATATAACCTTAAGAACCCTTCACAAGGACATTTTGTGCTCCCTCACCTGTGCTTTTTTTAAATGAAGTTCCCACTTTGCAGGCCTCACTTTGCAGGATTCTTACTTTTTGAGTCTTTTTAAGCATTTCTCAGATAATTATGTAGAGTGGAATTAACCTAAAAGTTACATGCCTTATCTAGGGTAGTCATCTAGGGTTCCTCTCCTGACACTGGTGAGAGACTGGCACCTCCAAAAGGCAATTTTCATTCCATCCAAAAATAAGTGTATAGAAGATTATAAAAGGCATGAAATTAATTCTAACAGTAATGTTAAATTTTGAGCTTGGATACAATTTCTACTGAATTCATATCATATCTATACCCTACATGTACTTCATCTATTGCTTCATGTGTTAATTATTCTCATCTGTATTAAATATTCTGTATAACACTTCTGAAAATGATTAGGACAGGCCAATAACTAACACTAAAAGCTTATCATGGTTTTTAAATGTCCTTTGGGGGATTTTTCATTGGAAAATGTTGATTAATTGAGACTGATCCTTTGGTCCAGGATGGAATTTCTGGTAAAACATACAAAAAGACAGCTACTCTTCTCAGAATAGCAAGTAGTCTAGTTGTAATACTAATTAAGTGTGGAAATATTTTTCTTTAGGATGGGAACTTTATCCAATCTCTGCCATCCTAGCTAACTTACCTATTCCAGTGGGATATGAGGTGATTTCATGGTCTAATGAATCTTTAATTAATGATAGAGATTTGGATAATTCCAGCGAATAGTACTGAGGACAGCCAACAGCTTACTGCTGATGTAGCTCACCTGGGTCTCCTGCATTTCCATGAAGTTCCTTAGGTACCAGACCTATTTGGGGATCCCTTCATTTTTTTTCTCACTTTTCATTCCCCAAAACAACCAAACAAAATTTCCCACAAAGCAGCCATAGACAATCTTTCACATACAAATTTGTTTTCTCCCCCAAAGGAATAGGGATACATTTTAAATCTTTAAAAATTAGAATTGAAAATAATTTCTAGACTTCCCAGACTTCTATTTTAAACAGAAAATATGGATAAAAGATGATGTGGTTGGTTATAACACACAAGCATAATGAAAAAGCTTGATTTAAAAGCAAGCCATGATTTACAAGCATGATATTAATTCTTTCATAGAAAAATGACAGAAGGAGGGAGGTAGCCTCAGAGGAGCTGGTTAGTGGAAAGACAGACACATTTATTATAGGAAAGGGTGACAGAGGATGAAAAAAAAAGAATAAGGAGTGTCAGAGACAGCAATGGAGTGAAGTTGCCTGAAAGAGGTTGGTGAAGCATAGGGCTGAAGGAGCATCCAGTCAGCAGAGATGCTTTTCAGAATACAACCCTTGGGTTGTCCTGTATCTGCCTGGGAGACTGGTGGCTGAGTTTTGGTGAAGTATCTTACCTTGCCTATTTCCTCTGATTTCTAAACTCATACAGCAGAACTCATCTCAACTTTTGGCATCGACATTGCAGATATCTCCAACTAAGACAGCCACCAAAGGTTCCTTTTCTGAAGAAAAATAGCTACTGTTTGGTTGCAATTAACCTGATCTATTTTCATCATATTATAAATCACACATTAGAGGATGACAGTGATGGACTAGCTTGGAAGCTAGCATCACTCTTTCTTAATTAGAGCACTGCTTTGGTTTCTCTGCTTTTCCTCCATTACCTAACATCTGCATCATAGGAAGCCACTGATTTGCCCTTCCAGTCAACTCCTCCCTGATAGATACATTTTTAAAACCTTTATGGTTTAAACTGTTTCACACAATGCACATGAGTAACAGTATTATTTGTACGTGCAGCTGTCAAGCTGATGAACCCTGATGTATTTTCAGCTTTTGATAGAGAGTATACTTCACCTCCGCAAAACCGTATTGGAATGACAGTCAGATATAAGAATAAAGTTATTGTTTGGTAATATCTGTGAGAGAAAGCCATGCACTCCTTCCATCCAAGCCAGTCTCCTTTCAACATTTGAGACTTCTGAGTTACACAAAGTAAATTCTGTGACCAGTGGTCTGACAACTTGACATCTATCCCCAAAATTTATTTGAAAGATTCTACCACTTCTCTTACAATTCCAGAATATTTCAGACGGGTGTACGTTTTAGGATACATCAAATATGTGCCATGAAAAAAATATTATTAAATAACTTCTAGAATAATTAGATACCATGGAAGAGGAGTTGAAAATATACAGTTCTTTGCAGAACAACAAAATATGTGAAGGTGGGAGCAAGAAAGAGAAACATCTGCATTCAAATCTGGCTTATCATCTAAAAGTAATTTAAACTCTGTTACTGTATGTTTAAAAAGGGGATAAGAAACTTTAGACAGTTACTTCGAGTAGCTGTCATGAAGATTATTTAGTGACTAGAGTCTTGACGATGTTACATGGGGAAGAACTCTCCATTTCACATTATTTAGCTTTGACAAAGAAGGGTGGAGAAGTCACTTGCTAGAAATTTCAACCCACTCAAGAACAGAAGGGATGTAATCTGTTGCTCTATTTTTTAGATAGCTCCCATAACTGTGTGATAAAAAATATTTACATGTTATATACCTAAAATAACATTTATCTGAGATCTTGAACTGCTCTCTTTTGCTATAACACTTATTATAGTATATAAAATGTTATCAAAAATGAAGCGAAAGTGGAAATAGAAATAGGTACCACTGGAAAAAAAATTATTAAATGCTATATATACACATAGCTTTAAACACAACAGAAATTATATATATATAAAAAACTTACAAAATGAGGTGATATGTAGAGAAAATAATTCTTATCATATGTCTTAGTCTACATTAATACATTTTCATGCATTCTTTCATGTCTATGGTTAGTTGGCTATTTGGTTACACTTTTCAGAGAGTTTATTCATCAAGTACACTAGTAGAAACAATCCAAAAGAAACTGAAGACTTACAAAACAGTGTAAGAATGTCACACAGCTTTTTATCTCCTAGAGGCAAAGTAAACCAGGAGAAATATACAAATGGGAAAGGTACAGTCCCATCCGG
Organism: Pygoscelis adeliae; assembly: GCF_000699105.1. Taxonomy (NCBI): domain Eukaryota; kingdom Metazoa; phylum Chordata; class Aves; order Sphenisciformes; family Spheniscidae; genus Pygoscelis; species Pygoscelis adeliae. The sequence continues at coordinate 823,584 of NW_008824359.1, read as the reverse complement.
TACTCCCTTGAATGAAACAGAATTATTTTCACTAACTTCACTTAGAAGAGGATCAGGCCCAGAAAGAGAGAAAAACTAGTGGCTAGTGCTGCAGGTAAACAAAAAAGGATTGCAACTCTATCCTTGAGTCAAATTTGGAACAATCAACCACTAAGATTTCTCAATGTTTAATGTATCCATTAAATTATGTGTTATACACATTAGACTGTGTATAACAAATCGTGTTCATCCCAGAGAGCCATAATTTTTGATTACTGTTTATATAGGTAGTACAGAAAAATTTTCTAAGTAAATATGGAATAAACTCTTCTACTTTATGCTATGAACTTTGAGACATTTGTACATGTGGTTTTGGGTTTATACAGACATATTTTCTGTATTATAATGTTATGCATCAATGCTCAGAGCTTTGAGGAATAAAAGAATTTCCTGTAATGTGCTAGATACAATCTTCTATTTTTATGGCTTGTGAAGGAAGCATTCATAGCAACGCCAATTTCCCTTTAAGGATTATTTATATTTAGTGTGAAAAGTCATTAAAATTTTCAGTCACTGGATTTTCCAATAATCCAACACATCCTAAAGATTAGTACCACTTCACATTTCTATTCCTTCTCTTTATCAAAGCTATGAGAAACATAACATTATCCTAAAATTTGACATACAGATATACAGGAAATATTAATAAAGCAGTTGAATAAACCACTGTCTTTATCAGACCACAAAGATATATTCAAGTCTAAGCATTAAACTGAGTTTCCTCCCAATTACTTATTGCAGAAAATAACTAATTATTAATTAAAGCCTTGTTTGTTCTGGAGATTTTCTGCACCAATTGCCACCGTAAGTGGCTAAATAACAGAATCATTGCAGCAAGTGTAGAGAGGCAAGGCTGATATTTGCATTAGAAGTGTTTACCCCTTTTTTCACAGTCTGAATAGATCCAGCAGTGCAAACAGCTGCTTCATTTGATTACACTAAGGATTTCACGAGGGCAACTACGCTGATAGTCCCAAATAAAAAAATCAAGACCTCACCCCCTTGGGTTTGTGGCTTCGGTTTTGCCTCCTCGCATCTCTTCGCATACACAAATATTATAGTTCAAAAATTAAACAGGTGCATGAAAAATGGCAGGTGTTCTCTCAGATGAGCCCTTTTGCCTTGCTGTGCGTCTGCTGTCTGAACTCTCAAACTCCCTTGCTGTTAGTCTTCTCAAGCATCTGTCATTTGACTTCCCAACCTTGCCATTAGATGCCTTTGGTGTTATATTTTTTTCCAGGATAGATGTTTCTCAAATGTTACCTCTGCCCACACCAGAGACTGCAAGGCAGCAAAATTGCAAATATAAATTTCCTTCTTTTCTTTCTGTAAGCAACACATCCTATTAATGTTAATATTATGCCAAGATGCTCCTTAGATCTCAGGTATTTTGGCTGCTTGTTGGGGAAGTAGACCACATGTGCAAAAGACTAGGTATGTAAGAGCAGTTCTTATTCCTCAAAACAGTTAGCCCATTGTACTGTAAATATCTAGGTTGTTTTCATGCTCCCTTTGTTTTTTATGAGTTTTTGATTGATTTTGGCTGAATACCAGCCAAAATATTTAACACTTTAGAGGCATCTAAATTTGTACTTAGGCAGCTACATAAAAAGGTCTCATTATCAGAAGCAGCGAAAAGTCAGAGATTTCTCTGAATTTTGTCGAAACTATAGGTCTTCAGTAATTTTGAAAATATGCCTTTTTTACTTGTCATGAGCTATGGAATCTAATCTATGTACAGTCTAATTGACAGCTAAAGGGAGGGCAGATTTCCTGCAAATAGCTTACATGCTCTTCTTTGCTATATGGTCAACTGCTTAATTGCTGTTACTGGAGTCTGAGCTCCTGATGCATACACCTACCAAGAGAAATTCTCTTCACCCAAAATTTAGAGATACAGAAATAAGTTACAGTACTGTACATAAAGTTGTCCAGGCATCAGCCAAAGCAGTTTCACAGTCTACAGATGTGGAGGCAGAGAGATGTAGTGAACGGTACATTTGCTCTGCCTAGTATTTGATATTCCTTGGCAAAGATTATGTGCCTGGGCTGTGACTCTCTACATAAACCAGGCCTGAGTTTCACTGGATCCATTTTTATGAAAGGCTGCGACCATTCAATACTTTTGTCTGTGATTTGAAAGTCAGTAAAAAACTGTTGCTGATAAAGCTTATAACTGATGCAAAGAGGGTAAGAATGTTTAATAGTGGTAAGGACTTAGAAATGAGTGATTTCGATAATTTATTAATGTGACCTATTCAAACAAAATAGTGTCTAAATCAATGAAAGTACCTTACATGGTATATTCATGTATATTAAACAACATACAAACAAGAAGAGAACACCCCACAAATATTACTTAAGATCTAAAAACTAATGCCTCAGGATTGAATAAACCAGTTACCTTCTGTATAACTAGATTGGAGAAAGGGGAAAAAAAAGAACTGTGGATGATAACTATGCTCTGGGAAAAAGAATAAACTCCTTGGCTGTGTTTAAACCATCTTTTAAGAGCACCATGAAGTCTTCTTTGAGGCTGTTGTTCAAAACCTGCAGGCACAAACTTCAGAGTATGCAAGAGAGATGCCCAAGAGAAGAATGCACACTGAAAATAAGGGGGAAGAGAAGAAAAAGAAGAAATAAGAAGAGATTCTGCTTATGGCCACTCCCCAGGCTGCTGGTTTAGTGTAGTATAAACGTAGATCTTGAGTACGGACTATATGATGAGACTTTTGGGTGTACTGAGTCATACAACATTGACAATAGAAAGCATCATGAAGTATTTTCAAAAAATGTCATTGCTTGGTAGGTATAGCTGTCTGACCCTAAGACTTTGTAACAAGATTTGATTGCCATCAGTGTGAAAAAACTATTTAACTTTCTATACTTCGAGGAAGTTAGAAAGACAAAAATGCAACTGTGACATTTGAGAAAATGAAAAGTCAACATATAACAATGTAAATCACACATAGCAAATACAGCTATAATAAACATACCTTTATCCATCTCAGATACGACAAATACTTCCAAAATTCAAATTATGTTTTACAGCCTAAGTAAATATTAAAAGGCCGCCAAATCTGCTAGCATAAATCCCCGTGACCTCGTAAGTTTTCACTATGTGCATTAAATAAAATGAGAATGAACCATGAAGGCATTTTCGCTCTGCTGAGATAGTTTTACCCGCTGCTTTCACAAGTGCTGTATTTCTGGAAGACCTGTGGAACTGTGGGTTTGTCTACGTGCAGGTTTCATATTCTTTTACTGCTAAAGTTATGGAAATGGTCGTAAATTATTTGCATGGTGATGGCACCTGCAGTGCAGGAATGGCAATCATCAATTACCTCAGACAGTACCTCAAATAGTTTATAGTTTGAGAGAAAACAGTCTACTATGAGAATAATTTATACTGGGACGCGTGTGGTCACTCTTGTAGAGTGGATCACTTCAACTGCTTACTTGTGGTTTTGCAGGCCACACTAGGAAAAACACTTAGTATGGTACCTTTCCACAGTGATGGCGTACGTGCATGCATTTACCTTCCATGCAACGCAGTGTAACTGCAGTGAGGCACGTGCAGTGCCATCAGGGGCGAGCGTGAGCACAGGTGACTCCACAAAAGCAGCAGAAGATCTTGACAGTTCATATCCTAGGTTTCCCCCATCTTTTTGTGCCCACGCCATCAGATCGCTTCCTTTACTCTTAGTAATCTCAGTCTGTCCCTATTAATAATGTTTGAGCAAGTCTTGCAGAACTGCAGCAGTAATCGGTGTTTCAAGCTGTAACACCGACTGCACTACATACAGAGGCTTAAAATTCCTTTTTCTCCGATAATTTGAAGCTTTATGTTTAATATTTATTGCAAAGCATAGTCTCAGGAGATGACAGCAAATGCATGATAAATATGTTATCTCCCCCCCAAACAAACAGACATCCATCTGTCTATCCAAAAGATGGTATTTGCCAGCTGTGCGTATAAAAAGAGTAAATGTAAAACCAGCTGTTCAGTCAGTTCATCCCATATAGTGAGGTTGTCACTGTAATCACTTTGGCTGGGAAAATTTCCAGTCATCACACTGCTGCTCCTCATGAATCACACTTGTCAGGAAAACGTCAGCATCTTTTATATGGCATTTGGTTATTTTTAGGATGAATGCTATGAGTGTATTTAGAGCAATTACTTTCAGGACTTGAGAGAAATCAATTGATAACACTAAAAAACATATGTCTGGCTCTCCGTTCAAGCAACAGATTTGATGTTTGAATAAAAGTATAGTGTTATCCTTCCAGTGCACTCCATAACAAGCCCCAACAATAAAGCCTCATACAATTTCCTGAATTTCTGAAAAATTGACAAGTTGGAACAGTCCTGAGCAATACAGTGATGGTGACTGGTCAGAGATCTAGAAAATATTGCTAGGAGGAGAAATCTGAACAATTGGCAGGCTCCTGTGCTTGCCGTGGGGCTTGCTTGCCTTACTGTATTATGAGAGTCTTGTGCTCGTTAGTGGCTGCTTTTTGCTTTCGCTGCTTGCTGCACTGCTGTACTGCTGATCATCTTTCTCTGCTGTGCCTAGGAACATTCTGATGACAGCAATGGCCATGCGCCTGGGCTGGCAGATGGCCAGGGTATCCCTGCTGTTTCTGTGCTGCTGTACTGGACAGGCTGGAACTCCAGTGTGAACTCAGGTAGAAGGGACTGTGACCTGTGGATGAGTCCCTGCAGGAGCAGGACACCCTGAAGCGTCTGTGGCTGTGAATAAGCCCACACCAGGGCAGGCACATCTCAAAGCATCTGTGGCAGTGGTTATGCCTGTGCAGAGGTATACCACATCAGGTATACCTCTGAAGGGACTGTGGCCCAAGGATAAGTCCACACTGGAGAAGGTACACCTCAAAGCATCCGTGGTTGTGGATAAGTCCATGCTGCAGCAGGTACACCTTAAAGCATCAGTGGCTGTGCGTGAGGTCATGCTGGAGCACCTCAAAGCGTGTGGCCATGGATAAGCCCATGACAGAGCAGGTACACCCCTGGAGGGTCTGCAGCCATGGTAAGACCTTACCATGTTGGAGCAGGTTTACTTCTGAAAGGACTGTGGCTGTGGGTACGGCCACACTGGAGCAGGTATGTCTCTGAAGGCATTGTGGCCCATGGATAAGGCCATGCTGGAGCAGGTGCACCTCAAAGCAACTGTGGATGTGGATAAGTCTATGCCACAGCAGGTATGTCCCTGGAGAGACTGTGGCTCATAGATAAGGCTCCACTGGGAGCAGGTACACCCCTAAGGGACTGCAGTCTGTGGATAA
>NW_008824359.1:805836-817581 GCF_000699105.1 Pygoscelis adeliae | reverse complement strand
TTACGTGTGATGGAGCCCTGCTTTCCTGGAGATGGCTGAACACCTGCCTGCCGATGGGAAGGATTAGAATTATCTCAACCCACGAATTTTCTCACTTTTACCCTTCTGATTCTCTCCCCCATTCCACAGGGGAGAGAGAGTGAGCGGCTGTGTGGTGCTTAGTTGCCGGCAGGGGTTAAACCACGACAACGTTTTACCTGATAAAGAGGATTTTCTACATCTTACGATAACACTCCAGCCCATGAATTGCACAACATCAAAGTGTTTTTCTCCTCCTAACTTTTCAGCACTCCAACACTTTTCTAAAGGATCTTTGAATAAAACTTTTCATCTTTGATGGAAGAGCACATTTTCATTATATTTTTAAACTGAAAATTGCTTCCATACAACACTTGTTTTTCTCAAGGTTTATCATGAGAAATGGCTGGAAATGTTTCTTTAATTAGCTGCTATTTTTTTAATCTAAAAAAAATACTCCTGGCTATAGGTTTCAAGGTCTGCACCTGAAAATATTAAGTTTTAGAACATAAGTCTGTTTCATTGTGTTTTGGCTTTCAGATTATATTTATATTAATTAGTTATTACAGCTCTATACTTGATAATGTAGATCAACAGGTGATTTGTATGCTCTTTGAGTTTATCAGGACAAATTCAAAAAAGTTGAGTCATTATCATCATGGTTATTCAATGTTTTCTAATATAAATTGTTGTGATTGTCTGTTCTCCAGGAAACATCAACATTTTTTATCCATTTAGTTTGAAAACATTTTTGAAATATGGAAATGTCTTGGCAAAGGGAAATTCTGTTTTTACCATAATCATAGATAATGTAATCAGGGCTCAGCTGCACTATTCAGAGTTGTACTATCTCAAAGCTCAAGGACAGATTCCTTCTCCCTAGATAAAATGGAAAAATGCTATAGGATATGAGGAAAAATGGGTTACTGAATACCAGAATAAACTATGAAAGACGCATTTAAATTATCTGTAGTTCTGATTAGCCTCATTACAGGCACAGATATTTTTTGTATTTCAATCTCTGATATTCTCTGACCCATACAACCCAGTCATAAGACAAAACTAAATAACTGAAAATTTACTCATGTTTTTTTTTCCACTTTTTGCTAGTCCCTTCACCCTCTGAATTAACTCTGGTCTTAAAATAGGATTTATTTGGATTTATCATCATTGACTTCTGCAATATATACTATACCTTTGGGGTTCTTTAAATTCTTCTTAGCGTGGCATTTCTAGTGTGTACACAATCAGGTGAGTCTGCAGTTTAATTTGGTTACATTCATACATGTGCACATCTGGCCACTCAGACACAGTTTCACATTTAACAGGGTACGGCTAGGTAGAAAGAGGTGCATGAAGGAGGAGTCATGAGGAGCAAAGCCGGGGAGCATCTAACAAAATCATAGACAAGGTTTTAGGAGATTATTCCTTTCATAGACTTTGCAATAATACTTCAGTTAGTTATGCAGAGACTTCGATTTGGTCAGAACAGGAGCTGATTAATTACATCTAGAAAACTGGGGTGTGCAAACCCTGTAGGAATTTGTGAGCTGAGGCCTGGAGTTTGCTTAATAGTTGTTGGATCCGAGCAAAGAGCTTCAGGCACACTTCAGGGACAGAGTTTAAAAAAAAAAGAAACAAAAGCCTCCAATCACTTTAAGGGCAATCTTCCACAGCCTTCTAACCATCCTGTCTAACTGAGAAAGCCTGGAAACTTCACCTCCTATTTTAGTAGCCTTCTAAACTACTTGCTAGTTTAGAAGTATGTGTGAAATGCATATGACCCATTTTTTGCCATTATACTGTGCTGTAGAAAAGAAAATAACCAGCTTCGGGGCAGGGATCCAGAGATGTCCAGATCAAGTCAACCAAAAGTTGACCAAGATGGTCAAGTTTACTGCTTGCCCTATGAACTATGCTAGGAGAAAAAAAGGTTAGTAACTCTTTCCAAATACATACATAACTAAAGAACAGAGCAGTTCCTGTTGTCTTTTGGAGTGCTCTCACAAAGAGAGATTAGTGTATTGATTTCCATGGAGTTTTACACCACCAGGTGTAAATGCAGTGTATATCACTAAAAACATGAGACAAAAAAGAGGTAAATTGAATGCTCTTATGAACTCAATGATAGCACCCATTTTATGTTTCTTTAGTTCTTTTTTAAATATCATGTTCTTTTCAAGAAAAAAAAAGAAGTGTCTGGGCCAGGTGGGGATGTCTGGCTGTACCTCATGCCCTTGGAGAACAATGGAGCCTCCATGAAGCCGAAGGGCTTCAAAAGTTCAAGGTGTGGCAAGCAAAGGAAAGGTGAGATTCAGGAAAGAGATGGGAGTCTATAGATTGGCAGAGTGCCTGAAAAACTGCTGAGAGAAGCAAGAACAGAAACATTCAGAAAAAAAATTCTGAAAGTCACTGGAGACTTTGGGGCAACCAGAAAATCAAGCTGTTTGTTAATAAATGAGTTTGGAAGCAAGGAATTGCTCTGCAAGGCCACAACGAATAGGTGAAGATGTGTCTGTCTATGAACTTCTTTTCAGTTCTCTCTTGTGTAGTCAACTTTGTAGTCACTTTAAGTTTTACAAAAGCTAGCTATTCTAGTTCTTGTTCAAACTTGGCTTTTGAGATTATAAACACCCTTGGTGTTTTGGGTATGCTTTTTAGTAAGAAAAATGTTTAGGTAGATTCACCTTAGAGCTCTGGATCTTATTCCAAACCCGTTTATACATCTGACCTCCAGAACATCCTGTGGCAAAGATAAGATAACCAGTTTAGCTGTGCACTGCATTCACTTTATCAACAGCATTCTTGATCTTATAGACTCTACCATCTTTTTCAGTCCTCTCTTTTTTCTCATACGTGGAATTCATGCCTACAATTGTCCTTGTAGACATCCTCTTTACCTCTGCCTAAATCACTATATAACCTGTTTGAAATGGGGTTTTCAGGACTGCAGGAAGTATTGAAGATATAGGAATATTATGGATTAACACACTTACATAAAGATGTGTTCTATTTTGGATAAAGTAAACTGCTGCAATAACTTTATAAAACCAATCTGTCATATTTGTTTGTGTGATTATAACTTGAGTTCAAGAAGTGCTAATGACATTATTCCAGCCAACAGTGAATTGGTAACAAAAATATCAGTGATATAAATAAGTGGGTAAATAAGGATTTTCCTATTTCAGAAGGCAGACTGAATGGTCTCCTGATGAAAGTTGACAATAATGTTAACGATTAGCTTGGGAAGAAGAATTTCAAGTGAGATAGGCAGGGTTTCTGTTAGAGAAGTTAAAAGAAACATGTTAAGATGTCTTTGGGTATTCCGGGGGGACATAGTTCATTAGAACATTTTATACTACCTGACCTGAGGGAAAGCATTTATCTAGTCGAGGAGAGTTTTGCTGTACACTTTGTCAAACTTGTTGCCTATAGTATACCTAGGTAGGTCTGATGACATGTAAATAAAAATGATAGTCATAATAAGAATAGCCTTAGCATTCCATGGTACAGTATATTATTCTGTTGAATGGATATAACAGGTCCCACAAAGCTTCTGTTGACCTCAGTCAGTCTTGGATTTTTAAGGCACTGAATATTGCTGCCATCTGTTTTAATAAAGAAGCATGAAATATTTAATCAGAACAATGAGCAGAGATCATGAAAACAAATATTAAAAAAAATGTAGGGAATGGATGCAGTGACATACAGGACTAGAACTTTATTTTAGAAGTCCAGCCTTTCTGCTGTCAAATGTTGCATATAACTTGGCCTTGGATGGAATTGTCGTGTGAAGTATCAAATTCCTTACACACCCACAATTGTAGGATCAGGCTGATTGCATTTGCACATTGGTTTTCATGCTCAGATTCATTGATTCATCTCTCAGAAGGAGAAGGACTTTTCTGAAACTAGTACTGTTAAACTAACATGAGCAATTGTCAGTTATCAACACTCATGTTCCATATTTTATCAACTCTCTGAGAATCAGGTTTGTTACATCACTTCTGCACATATTTATCACTTGAGTTAGATCATGTTTCCTTATTCCCAACATGTACAGAGGAACGCAGAAGGGATGGAAGGACCCAAGGATGGACAGACCGATGAATGTAGTGAAGGAAGGAAGGGAAGGGAAGGAAAGGAAGGGAAGGAAGGAAGGGAGGGAGGAAGGGAGGAAGGGAGGAAAAAATGAACGTTGGTTGACTAGTTCTGTAACCTCTGTGTATCAGAACCCATTTGGGAAATACTGTAGAAATGAGTGTGACATTTGGTCTGTGAGAGGTGCACCTATAGAGAGGTCTTTGGTGGCAAAAATCTTCTAAAGAAATGTATAAAAGTATGCAGCAGAGCCAACAGGGAGGTGAAGGCTCCTTTAAGAATAATGTATTCCCTTCTTGTAAAGGTCAAGTTGTGTCTGCTGTTCTCAGCCAGCTCTGGAGAACTCAAGTTTGGCTCCATGTGTTACCACAGAAGCTTTCCAGAACATTTTCCCTACTTAAAGAAGAAAACAGCAACAATGATAATTGAAATAAACTGTCACAAGCAATGAAATGCTCATTAACTCTAATTGCCAGCACTTTCACTTTTCATGATGGACACGAAAGGATAAATCAAGGGAATCAAAAACTTTAACAAACCTGCTAAGAAATCCATACAGTTTGACATCCCCTGCCCCCTTTAGCCAATGCAAGCAGCAGAAAATGAGATCCTTGCCTGTGTTTCTGTAAAAAGAAAAAGACAAGAAACAGCCAGCCTCCGCTGCCCTCTTCACCTCCATTAAGCACCGACTCCATATGAAATCTGTAAGTAGCTCCATCCTATATGAGATGGTGGCAATTTCTAGCTTGGAATACAGACTGCACACTTTGTTTTCTGTTTTTGCATCTGACTTACCCTGGCCTAATGAAATCAGCCAGAAGTGGGTTTTCTTAACTGTATTACATTGTGATCTACAAGGGAAGAAAAGGTAGAACAGGTGCCCTTCCTTTGTTCAATCATCTGTTAATCAATTTTCTTAATAGAAAAGACACTTGATTGGCACTAGTGTAAGATATGGCAGAATCCATCCCTAGAAAACTGGACCTCTCCCTAGCAGCACTAAAAGCAACTGATAATCTACCAGGCAAAGAAAAACACCTGGCCTAGTGGTCACAGACTAATCCCAGGTCAGAGATCATTGGTTTTATTGCTATCTCTTCTTCTGTAGCCCTAAACAAATCCTTTCATCTCTCTCTGCTGGTTTTCTTTCCAGGACTTCACTTGTTCTAATTTATAAACTCTTCAAAATTAGTAAGCTTTCCCGCTTCATGTTTTGCAGCAACTACCACAGCTAACAAGATCCCTGTATTTGTTTAAGCAGTCCAATAATGTTACAATAATTAAAAATAATACAAAGAGGACTCGTAATCTTTCTTGAGTATGTCTTCATACTGTTTTCTACATTTTTACCTTTGCTGAATTAAGCCTTTCACATGCTTACACCATAATTTTTAACATTACTAATTTGTTGACAATCCACTAATTGCTACAAAAGGCAGAAGGTGGTCTGGGTGTAGATCTGAATCAGGCTTCTGGTGGTATGATTGACAAGGAACTTCATGTGTTAAATGCTCAAGAAAAGAAAAAAATTAGATGGACATATTAAGGTCATATAAAACATTTTATGTTATAAAAAATTATTCAAGGGATGTAAATAATGCTATTTCCATATGCCCTCAATATATTTCTCACTTTAGACATCTGATTGAGAATTACATTACACCTGCAAATTTCATTTTGTTAGAAGCATTTGCAGATGCCAAAAACCCATTTTAAACAAACCAGCTCAGTGGAACTGGGAAGTACTAATGCACCATTTTGAAAGAACTTTGAGAGATTTTGAGGAAACCATGCATTTATCATATCTGAGTGACTCAGTTCTTCTGGAACAACCATACATATTTTCTGATGGTCTTTTTGTTCCTATTTATGGAAGGGATCCAGTTTATAAGCATACAGTTTTAACAGTATAAGCAGATGTCTCTGATAGCCTGGAGAGCTAGATACTGTGCTGTTAACTTGGATACCTGAAGGGCATCAATCCTGAGAGCTTCAAAGACACCCATCTGTCTCTATTGCCTCTACAGAGAACTTTGAAAATTCCTTCAGTAGGTCAAAGTTAGATGCTTAAACTGGGTGGGTGGGACACCACTCCATGATTTTCTGTTTGTTACATGGTCTCTAGATGTGTTCAGCCCTCCCGAGTGCTAAGCCTTATATATTCAAAAGGGAGGTAAAATCCCATGCCCAAAAAGTCTGCAGTCAAAATAGAGGAGACAGAGACATGATGGGAGGGACATGGAAGTAGGGAAGATGATGTGAATTTGAATAACAGGTTAGATGTGAGGCTGAAAAGAGAGATCGCATCTAGAAAGTCCCAGTCCTTTAACTGGGTCTGCAGACCACACTACCAATAACACCATATTAAGCACAGTGCTTAGGGTGAGAGCACATCAGTGGCAGCAAAAGATCTAGAATGAGACCTCTACCTTGGCAATACCAGAAACGGGTTCAATCTGGGAATAAGAAGGAGAAGCACACATCCCTGGCTGACTGCACAATGCAATAGGGAGAGGAGAGCACCAAACTGGCATCCTGTTCTGAACACTAAAATGTTTCATTTTTTTACTTTGGTTTCTGATAGTTTATGGTAAACTAAGCTTCCAATTTTATCATACGCAGACAATATATAACAAGACTTATTTATACTGTTAATAACTTTTAAGACACATCTTTTTTTCTTTTTACTGTAGAAAAGCTACTTTCTTTATAAAGTAAAAAAAATTCTGCTGCTCAGGGTTGTCTAGGAGCAATCTGCATCAGTGATTGGATTATGTACTAACAGCATTACTTATCCCCATCTGAAAGGTACCCTACAGGGAAAAGCTCCAAAGAAAGACACTGCATTAAGGGAAGATTTGGAAGTCTGATTGCATTCTGTTTCTACCTCTCTGCAGGGCTGGCTGTCAATGGCATTCAGAGCCGTGCAGCAGAAAAGGAAAAACAACTCTCTTTCTTTAGCGTTGTGAGTCATCAGTGATTGAAAGCATCTTTAGCCCAGTTTAAGGTCTGGCCAGGGGATGTGATCCAGAGTTCACTGAGAATTTGCGTTGACTTCATACAGGTTCAACTATGGCCTGTATTTTTCAGTTGGAAACTGATTATTTTACAGTATCATGAAAGTGAAGGAATAAAGAGTGTAAATCTTATAGTGAAGATGCAGTTCATAACTATAAACATTCTCTCAAGCAGTGAATCTGGATCCAGATGGTATACAGTATTAAACTAGAGAATCTAGATCCAGATGGTATACAATATTAAACTAGTGATATCTCTCTAAGCACATTTAAAAATAATTAATATTACTATGGATTTCCACCAGACTTCTTCCCTATCATGAATATAGAGCAGTGTGTTCTCTTAGGAGGGGAAAATTGCAAAGTTTTCTGTGTTAACCACTGACTGACTTACTTTCATCATCCAGTGATCCAGTAGGTCATGGCTTGAATTCTAAGGGTTGGAGAGACTGGCAGATCTCAATAGTTTTCCACTGAAAAGCTTCATGGAATAAAGTGGAATTTCAAATGTGGGATAGCTTCCCCAAATGTCCCCAAAATTTGTGTTATGGTGTCTTAACTCTCTGGAAGAACCACCTAGAGCCAAAAACTTAGCAAATTTACAGAATTTAAAACAGACACATGAATATGTAGAAACACACAAAAATACATAGAAATATGCCTCGTCGTACCTGAGTTTCAATTTATTTTGATGTATATGATCCTACAATCTGGAATAGAAGAAAATCTCCACACTAGAAAGATTCTGAATTTTTTTCTCAGAGTACATTTTTAATTGTATTTTTTTTAGTTTGAATATAGGGTTACAAGATTGGAAAACTACCCAGTACTGAAATTCATATCTAATTGTCTACTAAAATGTTTTATTTGCATGAACAGGAAATAGCTGCATTGCTTGCAAAAGGTAGGAGCAAGTTAAAAAATCTTCAGTCTTTTTATATCACATATCACAGAGCAGCAGCTGGATGGAAAAACAAGAAGTAAAGATGAAGAATGCAAATACATCTACAAATTAAACCCAAGATTTTTTCAACAGAAGTTGTTGCTCATGAAACAGGGAGATTGATACCTATTTTAACATTTGAGGGTCAGAATGTCCAGAAGTATCAGATAATTTAACTCCAGTAAAGTAAGTATGCAGCAACTGAATATCCGCCCTTGGCATTTCATATGCATAACTTGTTTATTATTTTCCTTTATGTGAAATAAAATTAGCATTAAATGCTTTTTGCCCCTTGTGTATGAAAAAATGTGTAGTGCTTTCCATCGTTGAGCACTGGTACTTGTCCTCAGTTTTTATTCAAGTGTTTTAATGCTTAAAAAGTTGTAACATCCTAAAGAACTACTGAATGAGGTTTTGCTTCGCTCAGTCAGCATCTTCCTACATATATACACAGATTAAGGTCTTACTGGTACCAAGTCACAGTTACCACATCTGTGCTGGTTTTTTTTTTTCCATTAACATATTTGCACATCGTTCTGTCGGTCAAGATTAGCACAATATAATCTAGGAAGATTCAAATATGACATATTTTTAAATTACTTAGCATCATTGTTTAGCTTATTACACAATGTATTAGGTTTTGATTTTGATTAAAAAAATAGAGTTGTAATGTTAACTCTGCTACTTACTGGCTTTTTGAATCTGGGCAAGTCACTTTATCTTAATCTTCTCTTATTGCTGTGTCTTGAGTGAGGATTGCTGAATGTCCATAACAGCTTCTAGTGTCACAGTCATCAGAGCAACAGTAATAGCAAACAGCACTGCATTACAAAAAATACCTCAGAAAAGAAGAAATGAGAATTTATATATTGCAGTTTCAAATATTTAGACAATGGACAAACATTTCCCTTGTCTCTGCAGTCCTACAGCTTTGCAAACCAGGCTAGAATATGTTTCAAAGGCAAACAAAACAAAACAAAACAAAACAAAACAAAACAGAAACCTCACATAGATTAAAATGTGACAAGGTAACATTACTAAAATGTTAGGTATGTTAGGTATCTACAGCAAAGGAAATTATAGTCTTTCTGATTGAAGCAGCGTCTCACAGGGTCATCTAAAAATTTCAAAACAATGAAGACAAGGACCAGAATATTTTGAATTCATCTTGTCAGCATTAGCAACGATAGCAGATGATCTCACTTCCAAAGTCGGAAATAAAACCAATCAGCTGCAAAGGCATTTGCTTTTTCATATTTTTTTCTTTTTCATCTACCTACTTCTTGTCCTTCACCTTGCTGTGTCTCATTGATGAACATTATAAGCTTGAAAAAAAAGTTCTGCATTCTTTATTCACATACTTTGTTTCTTTTAAGATACAGATTCTTTACAGCCTGAGATAAGGATATTGCAGACTTCAGCTTCCTAGAACAGATATTATGTTTTGATACTGGTTTATCATGACCTGCATTTCTTTAACAGCACCTCCAAACTGCACTCCATATTTACTTCCTTGCTTTTCCATGAGCAGATATGGACGTTGGATGAGCTTGAGGGAGGAACACTGCTTTGTGATGGTTGAGCTGGAAAGCTGTGAGTGTGTATGGCACTGCTTACATAAACTCGTCTCACCTGAGACATCACCTTACTGAGTAGTGTGATGTAAGGAGAAAGGGACCAGAGGAAGAGCTGCATGCAAGAAAAGATGGAATTTGTCTGGTCACACGATCGAGAAAGAGCCATGATGCTGCTCCAGGCATCTCCCCTGCTATGGGAGATCCGCTGAGCATGGGGTCCCAGGAGGAGGCACAGGTCAGACCATCCTGATGCGGGTGAAGCGTAGTGGAGCTGAGCTGTGGATGCATGGGCTGTAGGCACTGTCCGTGATAAGAGAACATGAACTGGGAGCCAAATGGGCAGACATGCTGTGAGGAGCTTGGCAGGCCTGTTACAGCCAACACATGCCAGTTCAGCTTCCTGTAAGACCCTGTTGTGAATTTTCTAGGCCAAATGGAAAAGTCAGAGGCCCAGACCATAGCCCATAAAAGAGGAAAGACACTGGGGAGCCCTTAGGGGCTTTCTGTTATTGCAACTGATACGAATGTCCTGGTGTTAGTTGCAGCCGCTGACTGGATGAACACTAACAAAATTGCATGTTTCTTTTTCAAGCTCACGGCAGTAAATGGGAGGAAGGGGGATTTCTGCTTGCTCTGCAGCTCCTCTGGGAACCATAAAGATCATCCCAATAAGCAAGAGATCAGCACCGTTCGTTACTCCTGTATAATGCCTGCCAATGACATATCCAGCATGTCTAAGTTTCAATCTACCTTCAAAATCCTGTATGTCACTCATCCATCACTACTCATTTAACAGCACCCATTATCCAACCCATTAGGGAGTGCACATTTTGGCATAAATAGGACCCTTAAGCATTTGGTCCAGCCAGTTAAAATCCCCATATAGTCTCCTGCCCTTTTTGTAATGTTTAGGCACCACTCAAAAATCAGCTGTGGTAAGAGAGAAAACTGAGCTTTTTTCTTTTTTTTTCTTTTTCTTTTTTTTTTTAATGCACAACTCAGTGTAGGTCACAGATTACTGAAAACCATAAGCTCAACATTCTTGGAAGTTTAACACTGGAATTAGCATAGTCTAATGACTATCTCTCATTAAAGTCATTTGCACAAGATACAATAGCAACTTTCTCCCTCTGGTTTCCCACTAATGTACTAAAGTAATGCAATGTAATGAATGCAGAAAAGTTTACCTTCATGCATTCTTTCTTCTTTTTTTTTAAGCCCAAAAGTTTTATCCTTCTAGTTCAGACTGTCAGCTGAATTTATTCAGTGATGATCAGGGCATGAGCAACATTATGTGCCTATTAGTGCTGTCCTCTGCTTCTCTTATCCGCCCAATCCTCAGATGACATTCACTGATGTAATTACACCAGAGAGACTGGAACGACATGGGCATATTTCAGCTGAGGATCCACCCTACTGAATACACCTGAAGATGGGAGTTTTCAGCTAAGATGTGATGTCAAAGAATAGAGAGCACTTTTTTTTAAACTGGCATTGAAAATCCCATAAATAACGGGACTCTCAGTGTAACATTCATTTGTATTAGAAAAGGACTCTGATTTAATCAAGCCATATCTAAATGCCTATCTGAATCTTGCACTTAATTATGCTTTAGAATAAATTTTTGTATTTCCCTTACCCCACCCCCACTTAGGATTCAGGCAGAAAATAATGAGCTTTAGCAGTAGGTAGGTGTTTAAACCTCTTTTCTGATCCTGAAGAGGTAGAAACAGAACAAATGAGACCCTCTGTCATTGAGCTCTGATGCGTGTGGCAGCACAAGCAGGGCTCTGGGCAAGGGATTGTTTCCATACACTTGATTTGCAGAGCATGACACGTGCAGGAGCACCTATTCTCTCCACATTTGTTTGCCTGATTTTGATGAGACACACAATGAAATGGCACATCTAAGGAAAGACATAAAGCTTTGCCCATGGCAGTTTTGCACCTAAGCCAGCTGTAGCAAATTATATCCTATCAGAGACGTCACGGACAGCAACGAAGGCAGCAGCAAATGCCATGAGCTAAAGATGTCAGCACAGACCATTCAGAGCTTGAACTGAAGCCCACTGCAGACTTTCACGTCACA
>NW_008824359.1:803919-805803 GCF_000699105.1 Pygoscelis adeliae | reverse complement strand
GTAAGGATTTGTCCTTCATCTGGCTCCCTTCTTTTCCCAGCTGACAACAGCCTAAGAGGAGAAGTACATTCTCAGGAAAACAAGATCATGTGCTACAGCTACTTCCAGTTACGAAAGAATATATTATAGTCAAGCATTTTAGAACGACAACATTTCAACATTCATTTTATTCAAATCTTTCCCATTACAAGGAGTATTGCCATTTTTAGATTCATCCTGATCATAACCAATATCCCATACCACTTTTTAGAAAATATTGCAAGCCTTCAAACAGCTCCTTAATGAGCATCACTTTGGTGCACGCACCTTTGTGTAGTATTTTAAAAGTCAGTTTCACAAAAATCTGTACTGATACAATGCCTATTTAGCAAAGTTTTTAAAATATGATGCAATCACTATGTATTCTTTGCTAGTAGAGAAAAACCAAGAAGTACATCACTCAAGAAAGTTTAAAATTTCAGTAAAGTTTCTTCATTTCAAGCATGAGCTGGCAAAGGAGTGAAAACAATTGGATGCACCTTCAACCTGTGATAAATGTAGGTCAATTTGACTCCATCTATGCCATATTGAAACAGGGCTGAGCTAAGTTACATTACCTTGCATTTGCCAAGTACTAACATCGAGATCTTTGAGAGTTACCACAGCTCAGCTGGCCCTCCATAATCTGCTGAGCTGGAGTAATATATCTGTGGTTTAAGCCTTCATTTGCCTTGTGTTGAGAATCTTGAGGATAGATAACGAGACTTAGGTATTAAATAACTTTCTTGGAAAGATAAAACATGCAGCTCAACAGCAGCTGAATAATAAGCAAGAAGGGCTTGTAATGGCAAGGGGTAATCTTCTGGTTGGGACAGGGCCAAAAATATATCAATACGGTTAATGCATGAAAAATGACAGCAAAAAACCAGCAAAGACTGGGAAACTACCGAGACAAATACAATTAAAATAGACACCCTGCATTGAATGGGACTAACTCTGATGAAAATACATTTCCATGACTCTTGTGGCAAATTTTCTGGAGAAAAACATTATGTAATTTTTCATGTAGGAAAGAAATCTGGAATCCAGCCTTTTGCAGAGTTCATGCTCCTATTTTTAAACCTCCTTTTAGTTCAGATTTCCTCCATTTTAGTAGGTTAAAAGTTAGCATTTCCAGCTAACATTCTGGACTTTTACTGTTGCAGTGAACACTCTTTGGCAAATGTGATATAAATAATAGCAAAATTCCTCTTGGCAGCACATCCCTTCTTTATATTCACTGGACCTGGCTACCAGCACTAACACCCTTGAAAAGCAGGCACTTTACCTCTGAACATAGTAAGGTCTGATCTTTCCGCCAGTTTTAAGTAGGCTTAATGCCCCATGCACTCTTAATTCTTAACAGGTAGATTTTCTACCTACCCACACTTCACCTTTTCAGTCTTGCCATTCCCTACAGAGCAGCTGCCAGACGTAAACCCATGGGTTGTTTTGCGTTAGTCGTAGATAAAGCAATCCCTTGTACTGGTGTGCTGAATATCCAAAGCATTTTGACACCATCCCGGATGAAAGGTGCAATGTAATATGATTATCATGACTGTACCATCGATCCCTGCTGAAAGTGTTTGAAGGATCCTTCATTATTTTGTTAGCTGAAGGTGTTTGGTTTTGCTATTTTAATTATCTCTTCGCTTCAGTTTCTTCCTTTAGATCTCTTTGCTATCGATACATGTGGCCTTTTTAAGTGTTTTCTTCTACAGGGAGAAGGTAAAGAAGCAGGGAAACCCTATGACCAACGCTGCATGCAGGGTTACCAAGTCTGAAGATGGTAGTACACCTTAATCACTTCTGGGAAGAAGAAAAAAAAAAAGAAGAGAGGAGAGAAGGGGAGGGGAGGGGAGGGGA
>NW_008824359.1:801990-803822 GCF_000699105.1 Pygoscelis adeliae | reverse complement strand
GAGGGGAGGGGAGGGGGGAAGGCAAGGCAAGGCTAAAAGCTATGTCACAAGAATAATTGTTGTACCACATATCCACATGATGTTCTTCCCATTTGTCAGCAAAGCCTGTGGGGGGAAATCAAAGACCTCTAAACTTTGTTATCCCTTTACTCAGAGGAATATCAACACTGGCTGACTTCAATGTCCTGCTCTAGTTTTCCCTGTTTGCCTCACTCTGCTTTTGCCCTGCCAATCATGACTCTTTCAGGTAAATATATTAAACTTTGCTTGCAAATATTCTGGGTTTAGTTTATTGAGCCTTCCAGCAAGATTCCCAAGGGCAGGGCATGAGAGTGTCTCATTGGACCCACTCAGCAGCAAGCTTTTCCTTCATTTTAACACATCTTTTTATGTATAGTGATAAGAAAGTGGAGAGGGGAGGAAGAAAAATTATTAATTGGAAATTGAACTAAAGCCAATGAAATAAAGCTCTTGGATGTCTACTAAAAATCACAGCTTTGATAATGTCTTCTAACTTAAGATATAACTTATGGTATCATTCATCTTTGACTTTTCATTTCTTCAAATAAGTGCTTAAAAATAATGTTTTTCACTTTCAAAAGGAAGTAGAAAACCCAGCTGAGTACTTACGTTAGCCTTCACTTACAAAAGAATATCATAAAGGCAATAAAAATGTGCAGAGATACCAAATGAGTGTAAAGTCAAATTTCTCAGATGCACAGTAAAAAAAAAAAAAATTAGAGCCTAGACACGCCAAGTGAAATTCATCTGCCCTGGCATTGGTGCCAGAGTCAGTGGCATAATTCTACGTTGTCAGTAGAGTGAAATAGGCACCTCCAGGAGACAATTGTTTTCATCCAGAGATAGATGCATGCGACAGGTCACATGAATTGCCCTTTGGAGATACTTATTTCTCTCATTAACTATGGAGGGACTCTACAGTGGCAGTTTGAAGTTTGAATATTCCATTATAGATGCCTTAACTCAGGCTAGATTAACCTCACTGAGAATGACCTTCCAATATGAAATCCAGGTGCATAACTGATCTGTTAAAAAGCTCTAAAAAGCACCAGAAAACTCTAGTTAACACCAATCCAAGCTCAGAAAAGAGAAAATAAAAAGGTAAAAGACATTATAGCAATTTAAAATAGAAAGTAAGAATCCAAGGGAAAGAAAATTATGACATTAAATAGGAAATACTAGGCCAGAGAGTAGCAAAAAGCTAACCTCAGCCAATACAAAGTCACTTTCAGTAGTCACAGACAGTTAATGCTGCAGGGAATGAGTTCCAGAGTCTGAAAATGTCACTTTATGCATTGTTAAAAGCACCTGTCTTCAACACAAAAATAAACAAACAAATGGAAAAACACTACATGTATTATAGCAGAAATGAACTGGGTGTTGGGTTTTTCTTTTTTCAGTGTTGCAAATGCATGTTCAAGGCATTTAACTATTAAAAGAAACTGAATATCAATTTCATTTCTATGTCTTGAAATTTTCCACTAGACAAAATTGACTGTCACTAATCAAAAAATAGCCAGTGTCATCTAAAATGTAACATCCATAGTACAAACATTAAATTTGCTTTTATCTTAAAAAGAATAAAGTAGAGCAAATTCCCAGTCACACCGTAGTGGCTTTGACCTTTAAGGAGGTTTGGAAAAGGACTTTGGAAAAGAGTGGCTTTGTCAGTGGAGCCTTTCAAGTGCTAGAATCGAGATCAACATTACCCCAAACTTTTGGCAAATGTCATGAAATACAAAACATGTTAGCAGGCCAGAGGTTTTGAATGCACCCTGGGTCAAAACACAGATCCTTTCTAACACCCAACT
>NW_008824359.1:795053-801109 GCF_000699105.1 Pygoscelis adeliae | reverse complement strand
GGCTGAGGACTTTGGGCTTGTCTAGTTTGGAGAAAAGGAGGCCAAGGAGCGACCTCATTGCATTCCACAGCTTCCTGAGGAGGGGAAGTGGAGAGGGAGGTGCTGATCTCTTCTCCCTGGTATCCAGTGATAGGACGCATGGGAATGGTTCAAAGCTGCACCAGGGAGGGTTTAGACTGGATATTAGGAAGCATCTTTTTGCAGAGAGGGTGGTCAAACACTGGAACAGGCTTCCTAGGGGAGTGGCCGATGCCCCAAGCCTGTCAGTGTTTAAGAGGCGTTTGGGCAATGCCCTTAATAACATGCTTTAACTTTTGGTCAGCCCTGGAGTGGTCAGGCAGTTGGACTAGATGATCATTGTTGGTCCCTTCCAACTGAAATATTTTATTATATTTTATTTTATTTTATTCTATTCTATTCTATTCTAAAATCCTGGGGGTAGAGTTTGTAAAATGTGCTTGGGGAGCTGGACCTACAATTAGCCAGCAATGAGAGAGTCACAAGACAGAAGGACAGCAAACAAGAGGAAGCCTGAGTCTGAAGCTTCCCAGTTCTGACAAGGCGTTAGGAAGGGGTAAACACAACAGGTAGCCCCAGCAGTTATTCAATACCAGCATCATTAGGATATCCTTCTGTGAAAAGGGCGAAGCGTTTTTCAATCCACTGGTTTGCCTCCAGACCAAGTATTCTTGTGCCTAGTATAATGAAGAATAATGTTACTGCTTTCCAAAGAATGAAGGCTCTTCAGCTTGTTATGGTCATGGCATGTCTGAGCATCCAGGATAAGCACCAAGCTACACCTCTTTAATGCCTGTATATTATTAGCAGGAAAAGGGGACGGAGATTCTAGCTCGTCTTGCCAGAGTCATTCTGCTGGGGACAGACATTAACATTTTAAGCATCTAAATGGGATACCTGAATATCAAGTCCTGCCAGTGGGACTCAATGCTTGGGACTGCACTGCTTATGTGCCAAACTCAATTTAAAAACGAGTTTTGATGTTTTCCAGAGTCCTTTTCCAAACCTCCTTAAAGGTCAAATACCATTTACTTCCTTGAACGTATCAAGGACAGACAAGAGTTCAGCTCTACAAGCTGCTTCTTAAGACACTTATTTCTAATGCAATTTGAATTTAGATGCAGCTTGTAGCTACATGGCTGTAAAGTCAGAATAACTTCACTGAAGTGTCTTCTTAAGAAGCTGCAACTCTCAGTTGCTGTGCAGGTAGGCTTTTGCTGTTGACTTCAGTAGGAGTTTAGGCTCCAGTTTTTCAACTTGCATGAAATAAATGACAGTATCATCAATCACTTGAATTCTCAGTTTACCTCATTATTGTTCAGTTTTATTTATCTCTTTCCTGCCTCCACTTAATAATATTTGTAATGTCTTATGAATATTAGTTTTTGAAAAACACAAAACAAGGAATGAAAACAGGACCTCTTATTGCCTCTCCAAGTAATCAAAATCTGAACCTAAATAGTTCTATGGCAACAGGCTGAGAAAAGTATGTTTTCAATTACTTTTTTTCCATGTATAAACGGCACATCCAAATCACACTTCGTGAATAAGTAAACAATTTAATTTGGTTGGTGGGTTGGGGTTCTTTTTTTTTGGTGGGCTGATTTTCTAATTTTTTTTTTTTTGGTAGGAAACATACAATAAGAAACGGGGAATAATCAAACCCACCCAACATCAGCAAACTTTTCTCATTACACTCTGAGCAACAGCAAGATGGGAAAAATAGCAGATCATTACATCTGATGAGTATAATTACACTTTTTCAAAAAAGGGGGGGAAATCTAGGTTTATCACTACACCTGTTTTTTTTAATAGTTACCTTTAAATTCTGCTGAACATGCAGCAGCAGAAAAATTATTCCTTCTTGCTGTTTGATGCCCTCCAGTAATGCTTAAGAAAAATTGTTTTCCATTCCACTGAACTGTAAAATAAACAAAACAAACCCTTCACTAAATGCTCTAAAGGCCAAAGGGTCTCAGTGAATGAACTTCAAATGGCTGCTTTGCTCATCACAGAAAAAATCCATTATGTGATTGTGTTTAGAAATGGTCTAGCATATTTTGGGTGCTATAGCATTTTAAAATAATAAGGTTTGGAAATAAATAATAAACTGGTGAGGAGGCAGAAAGTAAGTTGCTCCGTAAATCTAAATACAAATGTATTTCAATGTCATTTTCTATACACAGAGAAATGCATAGAACTAAATCAGTTTTATCATTTATAGTGAATGTTATGTTTTCCTGTACTTTTCAGCTTTCATTCCTTTCATGAAAGAGAATCTCATGACCTTTTCAGTATTAGCCTCAAGACATAGCTGAGCTATTCTTTTCATACAGAAACCCAAGACCCCAGCTGGCTAGCATGAAAGCTAACTTTGCCGACAAATCTCTAAGAAAACATGTGATAGTGTTCATCTGTATTTTTGGGATATTTTTTTTCTTTTTACAGAAGCCATCAATGCAACTAAATATAACAGCTTTCTGCAGGTTTTTAGGTTTAACCAAGACCCTCTGAGACCAAGCATTAATTAACATGCTGTCCTGAGTGTTACAGGCTAATAAAAGATCGAATATACAGCAGAATCATAAGACTTTCTGGTAACTGCCTCTCTTTTACTGCATCTGTTAGAATATGTACTACTGGTGTTTTAGGATTCCTAACCTCTTATTCATCACCAGAAAATAAAATCCCTGTAGTATCTTTTCTGTTGTAAGCTCCATTTGGAGATGATTTCCAGCCTCTCAGTAGGATTTCCAAGAGCTTCACTCTGAAGTTTACTTTTTATATGGGATTTCTTTATAACAGACAATCAGGACAGAGCTTTTCCTTAGAAGATTTCTATTCTCCGGTTTTGTCAAGTAGTTTTCTTCTACTGGTATATTCAAAGTCCTCAGGATTATCTATTAACAATGTTAGTAGGTAATGAAATACAGAACACGTGCTTGAAAATCCAGGGATGAACTTCACATAATGCTCCTCAAAAAGGGCTTTGGAACCGTATCTAAGATGTCTGCAGGGGCTCTTTGAAACCTACCCTTGCACCCATCTTCATTTGCAGACATTCAAATCCAACATCACTCTGATTCTCATCAGAGCTGCTGTCTGACCAAGACAGCCACATTGCTAAAACAGACACAGCTACTGGGATAGCCTGTTTGCAGGCCTCCCGATGTAGCTGCCACCTATGCACTCCCACTGCAGCTCTTGGTAAGAGCAGAAGCCACTCAGGTTTGTAGCTTCTATAGAACGAGGCATTCAGCTGTTTGGGTTGTGTATATCCTTTACCAGTTGCTGTCCATCATCTTCAAGGAAAATCGGCAGGTTGGAAAGGATTTGATCCGCAAGATGCCCCCTGGAGCATGCTGAGGGAGAGGAATACAGAATAGTACAGCTTTTTTTTTTTTTCCCCACTTTGGAAGTAGTGGCTATGACACACGTTTCAATGAACATTACTTGATCACAGACCTTACATGGAGCCTCTATTAACGGCGTTGGACCTTCCATCAAGCCAAGTCCTATCACGCCCTACCCACACACAGCATGCTTATCTAACATTAGATACTCTGAATAGGTTCTTCAGAAAATTGCCATTAAAACCACTTGCTTGAGGAAGTGTCAGTTTACCTGTACAATTGGATTGATAGCCCTGCAGGGCAGTATGTTCTAGATCACACAGGGTTCAGAAACTACAAAGGGTCATGCATTCAATTTTGTCTCAGAAAGTACTAGACAAGCAGTTGGGGAGCAGGCAGTGCTTAACTAGATAAAGGACGACACAACATCAGTGCTCAGGCCATTAGTAAATCATTTCATCTAGTGTAAGACTCAGAACTATGTGACACAGCAGTGATCAGATGTGGAGGACAACTCAAAATACAAAGGGAAGGCAATGCTGAACAGTTATCAAAGTATGACTTGGTCACAGAAGCACACCTCACACAGACTGGTATTACTGGCGAAGTGGAACAGAATTTCTTTAGTGTCTATCCCTATCTAACTTGTACTTGGCAACTGCTGAGCTGCTATTATCAGGATAAGACTGTGGCTTCTTCCAGCCCTACGCTATGTGACTGCATTTGGACATGGAGGTATAGGGAAATGAGAAGAAGACCTTTTAAACCACAGCAAAGCAGTCGTGAAAAATTCAGTATGTATTGATACCTTGTGGGTTTTTCTAAAGTCTTTTAAGACTCTGATTGCTTGGGTTGGCTCCCAGCATGAACTGGTCATTAGAAGGAGCAGCTGAAGCAACTGTCATCAAATGAAACATCAGTGACATCAAAACTATACACAAACTACTCTTCCAGCTTTGCCTCTAGCAGTAACAAATAGCTATTGAACCTGCAATACAATCTTCGCAACAAGCATGTAAAGCCACACCTAGTAACGTTGTTCTTTCTCGACTTATCAGATGAAATTCTGTTCTGTACCAGTAGATATGAAACTTTTCTATCATTCAAAGTAAACATATGCTAATTCCAGAAAGCTCTGTTTCTGCAGGAGGAAAAAAAAATGCTTTCCTTCTCTGGCATGAAAGTAGTTCTACTAATAAATTAAGCTGCTACATACAATATTTAGAATTGCTACCGACTCTGAAAACTCTGATAATTCCTACAGAAATAACATGTCTGTCATACATTTCTCTTGGGTTATGGTGCCATTTGCCAACTAGGGGAGACCTTTAAAAAGAGAAGAGCTATTCAAGATTATTCTTTCAGTACTCCCACAGAAGTCAAGACCTGAGCAGCTTCTTAAATGTTGACAGAAGGCAGTATAGGACCAGTTAACACTTCAGCACATTTTTAATGCACTTTTGACCTACAAGCTTGCTGTGGAACCCAGAATAGGATTTATACCCATTCAATACAAAATAAGTGATAGGGATATTAGAAGTAAGACCTTGCCAACGCTTCCAGAAGAGACTTCACATCTAAACTAAACACATTCAGACAACATTAAATGTCCCAACGGACTATGGATTTTTGATTAAAATTAAAGATACAAGTCTTATACAATCTACAGCTATATCAGTATATTAACCTGCAGCGGGGTATAGGCACTAGATTTCAACCATCCATACTATTCAGACTTGAGAAATGGTTGGAGACACTTTTGACTTTGGCCAAGGTAATTTTCATGTGTCTACACCATTTCAGATTGTGAGAGAATCTGTCAGTGTGGACAGCATCCAGCCTTGAGGCTTGAGCACTACGTATTTTACAAGTATAGAAGATGCCTTAACAGCCTAAATGATAGTACCTGCCTATCTATAAAGCCTGTGTTGCTACACATGCTATTCCATCAGAGGGGCAAACAGAACAGGTATTTGAGGGTAGTTGTGTGAGGTGACAAGAGGTCACTATTCACTAGGTATTTAGGGTTATTACACTATCCTCCTTTTT
The DNA here is from genome assembly GCF_000699105.1 of Pygoscelis adeliae. Taxonomy (NCBI): domain Eukaryota; kingdom Metazoa; phylum Chordata; class Aves; order Sphenisciformes; family Spheniscidae; genus Pygoscelis; species Pygoscelis adeliae. The sequence continues at coordinate 795,689 of NW_008824359.1, read as the reverse complement.
GTTGACTGAAGTGCAACATTAACATTCTTATACATAGCTGTTCTGCAATCAGCTCAGGATTCCTATTCTCTCAAACCTTGCACTCCCAAAGCCTTTAGGATCCTGGAGATGATACATAATCTTCCCACCCTAAGCATCCCTGTCTTCATCAACACACCTAGAGATATTTCTTTCAACTCTTCTCATTCACCTTGTCTCAACTTTCCTCTCTCATGAATCCCAAACACCCTCATTCTTCCCAATCCAGCATCACAATCTCTGCCCTAGTCCCAGCTCGGTCTTCATTTTAATCCATTCTGCCTTCTACATTTTGCTCCACCATGTTCACTTTGACAATCACTTCCCAATGATGTCAAGTACAGGTTAATTTATACAGCTGAGCCTGCCCTCCCTCCTTCTTCTAGTGCACCTGTAGCCCAGCTTTGGGTTCTGATGTAGAAATGTAAAGCTCAGACTTTAAGTCCCACCTAGACAGAAACCTAGAGGGCAAGGAGAGGATGACATGGATGAGAAAGAAAATCTCAGTGGCATTTGAAAATTTCTATTGGAGTCTGATCTTTGGTCCATAGTTGCCTGAGTTGGGCATTTAATTTAAAGAATTAAGTTTTGTTTTGTTGTGCGTTTTTTTTCCTACTA
>NW_008824359.1:768230-795016 GCF_000699105.1 Pygoscelis adeliae | reverse complement strand
TGTATGATTTCTGCTGAGAGTTCATCTTGCAGTTTGTGAGTTCTATTAGCATTAAACATTAAGGGCTTGAATTTTGGAGCTCCCTGTAATGGCACCTCATTTGCTTGCATTATTGAGAAAATCTGAAAGTATCTACAGCATACATACAAGCACATGATTGTCACACATTCAAATAAATAATGTAAAATGAGGAAGTATCTACAAAAGTAATCAGTAGATCAGCTTGCAATCTTACCCTTAAGCAGCTTTGTGACTTGAGTCAAAATACTTAGATCATTCAGAGGAATATTTCTGTAATAAGTAAATAAGGCTTGCTTGCTTTCTATGAGAAAAAAAGCCTTTGCAATAGGCTTCATAGTGTGATTAAGGGCAAAGTAACAGCCCTTACCTTCTCAAAACTTTTAAAAATTAATTTTATGAATATTATTTTACCTGCTCTGCTGAAAAAACAAACAAACAAACAAAAAAAAAACCCAGGGTAAATCAGAATCAGATCTCTGTGCAGAAAGCTGGAAAAAAATGGTTCTAATACATAATAGGTAGTTTTTGTTGGGTGGATAGCATCCCTGGTCAGTTTTGCATTTATGGCTCAGTACTAGTGAAACATTTTATTTTCACATCTTAAAAGATCATTTCAGGGCTGAACAAACAAAGCAGATTCAGCAGCAGCTGGAATACAACTACTACTGTTCACCCTTTGGAAAGTTTATGAAAGCACTGACATAGTTCTGAAATATTAAAAGGTCTTCTGAAACTCAGAGAGAAAACAGCAATGTAAAATCAAGGGTCTGGTCTGGCTGAGTGGATAAAGTGCCATCCTTTTATACTGGGGACCTAAATCTTTCAAGTCAATATGTGGTATAGAATGGCTTTTACGGTCATTGGCTAGTGGCTGTGAATTCATATCAACAAAAGTAACATAATTCAGACCAGGACAGAGGAAGAAATCAAAGTGTAACAAGGCTTGTGTTATAAAAAGGCACAGTCACTCGCTTGGAAATAGTCTTGAACAGTAACACCTGACCCAAAGCTCTTGCTCCTGGGAGAGAGTTCAGATCACAATTTGCATTCGTGTGTTTCAGCTCGACTTAGCTCTATACATCTAACATATTTTACACTTTACATGGTTCTATATTTTATATGACCTCACCACCATGGCACCAGAACACCTCAAATTTTGATGCACTATTCTTTTAACCCTGTGGGGTAAGGAATACTTCGACAGAGACATTGCATTTACACAGACATCTTAACTTGCAGCCAGAATATCCAGTGTGTTTAAACATGCTGGCACTAAAGCAGGAAAATCATTAGTCCATAAAGTTTGAATTTCAGCATAGTAGCTCTGGCAGTCCTTGGGAAGCAGGCCAGCACTCCAGATCCACCTCGGGGCATGCCAGCTCATCTCATGCATGTGTTCCAGGCTCAGTCCTAAGAGAAGGCAACTTGATGCTGCACACAAGATTCAGGCTGAGGTCAAAATGACAAAACAAAATCACTCTGTCTCCCTCAAGCCCTCACCTCCCTCAGCCACACCTTTAAACATCTCTCCAAATTTTCATTGCAGGAACTTATAGAATCATAGAACCATAGAATCATTAAGGTTGGAAAAGACCTCCAAGATCATTGAGTCCAACCGTCAAACCAACACCACCATGCCCACTAAACCATGTCCCTAATTGCCTCATCTACCCGTCTTTTAAATACTTCCAGGGATGGGGACTCAACCACTTCCCTGGGCAGCCTGTTCCAATGTTTAACCACTCTTTCAGTAAAGAAATTTTTCCTCATGTCCAAACTTGTACAGTACTCGGGCAATATTCCTGTATTTCATGCCTGACACCTTTGGGTACCTTTACAATTTCCAAGAGAAGAAAAAACCTTTTTTGTTGCTCCAATGGTTCCACAGTTATCCCCATGTGAAGTGGGAGAAGGGAAGTGCTATTTAAAATTATTTTCAATCTTTCCACTGGCTACAATCTAACAAGCAGCTACCAGCCTCACTGCTCTGTTTCTCACTGGTGAGTGGAGTGAAGGCTCTTTTAAGAAATGTATCGCTCCCTCCACCTGACCAGATGAGGGACTGTACTGATCTGTTCCTAACTGGTATCATTGATCTCATGTACTTCTAGCATCTCCACAAATATTTTAACTGACAACAATTAACTGCAGATATAGATGGAGGAAGGCAAAAAGATTCTCAGAACTGGATTCTTCCACACTTCTACATGGATTTAATGCTAGGTAAGACGCAGGGCTTGGATGCGAATCTGGCATGAGTGATCCCACACTAAGTTTATACCTTAAAGACATGTCCCAGAACACACCTCCATTGTCCTATACTCTAAAGATTTTTTCCTTCCCAAGTTCTTATCCTCTGCTTATCCGACTCACAAATAATAAGGTCACTTTCCTTCTTATTTTAAATGAGGTAGATTAAATGAGTCATTTTTTAATTTTAGTTTTCTTTCATGAAAATTCCCTTTGAATGTCACAGTACATCTTCTGTGGACTGGGTTCAGTTCTGTGACATAGGAAATGTCATAGTGGGTAAAACTCAGTTTCATCAGACCCAGCAAATCATCTCCCAAAGTGTAGAAGTCATTGTTTGTGGTTGTTTAAACATACAGTATTCAGGACATGAGGTGATCCTGGCCTTATACAGAGGAAAAATGATGTCTACTATTCTGTTCTTGATGCTTTCTTTGTTGTTCCTATGATCTTCAGCTTTCATTGAGCACCTTTCAAAGAGCTAACCACAATAACTCTAAATGTCTTTCCAAAATACCAATACCTCATTTATGAACCCATGGCAGTGTAAAAATTGTTAGGAATATGCTTTCTTACATCTATTACTTTTCATTTATCAGCACTGAATTTTGTCTCCCATTTTATCTCCAACCACTCCAAATCACAAGATCTAAGATCTGTTTACCCTTTTGTTGTTAGTGTTAGGTTTTGACAGCTTGAAGAATTCTGTAGTATCAGCAGACTCAGTCACCTCATTAAGCACCTGCTTTTCCAAATAATTTGTAACTGTGATGAACAGTACAGATCCTACCAAGGTTACCTTTTTGTCTGTACTGACAACCTCTTTGCATTGTGAAAACTGTAAATCTATCCCTACCCTTTACTCCCCATCATTTCACCTACCATTCTGCTTTTCTCCATAACTTTAGTTAATCTTCGATGCGGTTGACAAGAATTTCATACAGGATTCCAGGTCCATTTTTCCCAACTACAAAGGAGTTGAGTGTAGCTGTTTTTATTTCATAAAACAGGAGATAAAGCCATTTCTCTGACCTTACAGAGTCCAGCATCAGAGCAGCAAAATGAACCTCCATCTTCTGTCTAGTCCTGACCATTAAATTGCCTCCTTCTTTGTTCCACTGCTGTTGAACATAGTCAGGACACAGTTATACTGTGTTTAAGCATGTGTCACCTATATTTTTTCCTAGAAAATGGGAGGAGGAATGCAGACTTCAAAATGGACACCAGTCAGTATCAGCAGTCAGCAGTCATCTTGATTGTCCATTCCCGTGTTTCCCCATAGCCTTCCAGTATATCAGAAAACCCTTGATTATCTCCATTGCAGATGTTAAATTTCTATCTACTTTTGATTCAAATTAATTTTCTTTTTCTAGCCTGAGTTACATACACAGCACAGAGATACAGTAGCTGAATTCATGTCTTTTAGCTTTATGGGACAGTTATTTTTCCTTTTTCTGTTCTAAACTTCCTCCTTCATTACTGCTTCTCCTTGTATTTTCTACAAGGAAATACTTAGCTTAATATACCAGGTAAATGGTCTTGCAAATTTGGATAAGCCCATCCAAAATCAGAAAGAAAGAATTGTACATAACAAAACCCCGATGTTTAGAAAATCGGCACTTTCCTTCATCATATAGTATCCATTCCTAATCAAAAGGAGTATTTTAACTAACTGAATCAAAGCATATCTATGCCTACTCCTGCCCTTCTTTATGGCTACCCCATTTCAGCAATTCACATTTTCACTAAGCATGTTGAGGATATGAAAGACATTAAAACTTAGTGGTGTGACAACGTTGTGGAGGTGTATTAACTTAGTCGGCTTTCATGCTGACTCTGCAGTGATAAAAATGAGATGAACCAGTGGGTAAAAAATACATAGAGATATAATAACCAATCTGCTTCTTTCCTACTCATCTCTGGCTTCATGATGCTGAAAATCTCACTGGTTCAGCCTGGGGAAAGAAATCTTTCCATAATCCTACAAGACTTTAAAATCTACCATACAAATCAAAGTAAAATGGTAATCAGCAGATAAGCGTAATAACACATGTGGCGTTAAATGAAGTCTCTTATTCTCTCATGGGGAGGAAGAGAGAGACTTATTTGTTCAATATACCATTATAAAATTATCTAGTTTTAGGAAGAAAAAAACAACAGAGATCACATTTTAAATTCTCATCTTTTGCTTTTTTTGTGAAACTTATTGATGAATAATTTAGAACTGTGTTTTAGCTATTCTCCTCTCTCTATAAAAATGTAATCATCTGACTTAATTATGTGTCATGACAGTAATAATAGTAAAAGAAATCCACTCCGGGGATGAGTAGAGCATATAGTGTCTTATGAAAAGTCCAAAAGACGTTATTTTAATTTATACAAAGTGGGGTTTAGCACTTGAAATGCTTTTATTCATAAAATTGTTTCCCAGCATTTCGCAGGCCTCCTACCAGTAAGGGGAGTTGCACAGCAAATGAATACAAAGGGAGGTGGAAGCCTTGGTTAAAGGCTGACAGGCTGATCATGAGGATTTTATGCACTCATTCATGAACTTAAGGTTGTTAAGGAATATTTTAAGCACCAGGAAGAGAGGAGATGGAAAACTTCTATTAACCCAAGGCAAATCTATTTAGTTGACCCCTATCCATGCCACATCAACAAATCCATGCTGCACAATTAATTAAAAACAAAATTAGCAACAGCTTTTGCTGTTGTTTCTTCAGCCAAGTGGAGAAATGTGTAAGGACCATTTCAAATGAGATCACACCAAGGTAGTATTTAAAGCTATCTATCTCCTAAATCCAAATTCACATACACATTTTCATCAGAAGCAAAGTAGATTGGATACATACACAGTGACTCAGAGGTATAAAGTCATAACAGTACAGCCAAGGGCAATAAACATTGCATCATCTTGGACAGAGGATAACATTTTTATTTTGTTAAGGTACAATAGCACGTACCACCAAACAGACATTCTGTTGCTAAATGATAATAGCCACAGTGGCTAAAACTAAATATTGTGTTACTGAGAGAGATAAGCAACCACAGAAAATGAAGCCAGCAGCTTTCCTGCTCTACCTGCACACCCTTTCTTATGTGAAAACTCCAGAGCTCCTCTCTAAAAAGGCATATTCAGAACAATTTGCATCATAGCTATACTATCTTTATGTCCAGGTCACACATGCCTAGAGAGTTTACTGTATTTCCTGATGGAGAAGGGGTTCACAGCCAGGTAACTAAGATGGCCATACTGTGGAAAAACAGAAGTTTAGTAATCAAACAATAACCCAGCTCATTAACTGTAATTGCTTCTGTTGTCAGAAAGCTGACAAAAAACAGCCTTGTTTTCTAGCACAGAACATCTACCTATTCTGAGATGCAATCTCTAAAATGCAGAAGGTTAAAATTTCAAATATTAGTGCAGGAAAACCTGATTTATACATAACATATATTCATTATTACTTAGACTTCCCTACAACTACCATAATTTGTTTCTAAGAGAATCCACACAGGGGTCATTTCTAAAGAGAAGTTGCTGGAAAACAGTATTCAAAGTTAATTTTCCCTTGTTAGTCCTTTTATCCTGTAACTTTATACCAGACATCAGTTGCTCAATGGACTGCAGTTATTGCAAAAGGGCCTGAATTTTGTTGAGCAATCTAGGTTACTTTAAGAAAGTTCAAATGGACCAAGCTAAAAAGCGAAGCTCAGCTTTCAAAAATGAACAATGATTTGTTCAATTTGTTCAATTAATTTGATCAATTAGAAACCCCTTCAAATGCCTTGTGTTTAAGGAGGAAAAATGATAAGAACCTTCTGAAGGCCAAACCAGCAAGCTAGTGCAATGAGCATGCAGCTGTGCACCCAACCTCTCTAATCACACTGGGGCAGATGTTTAGTGCCAGCCCTCTTTACTTTTGTGCCTTTTGAAGACCTTTAAGTTGCGTCACTTACACTTGCCAGCCATGGCTTGCTTGCTTTGTTCTCCTCATTTCAGAGAAAAGATAGATTATTGTCATTCTTTTGTCATCGTTAAATAATTAACGTACTGGGCCCTCTATTCATGTCACAATCTCAGTAATGGCCTTTGTATTATTTCTTCTTCTAGCAATATACGCAACTTGGAAGTATTATTGTAATATAGATTAAAAACTGGTTTCATCCAAACTGAAATCCCTTTGCATATAGTTTCTCCCAATCAATAATCCTTTTGGAGGTTTAGAAGCAGATTTCAGTTCAGATTATGGTTTTAGAGAAAAACTCATGGAGGTTTTCATGATATTGAAGCTAGTTCAAGCTACAATGAAAACTTGCTTTCTTTTATGACAAAATTGACTCACTGCAAACAACACATAATGCGTATGTGAAGTCTGTTTATATACAATTTCCTTAGTGCTATCAGGCTTCCACACATACAGAGGGAATGGAGGAAATTGTAAAGTATAAGACACTTCAAGTTTTGGGTGATTGATTTTCTTTCTTCTTTTTTTTTTTTAGGTTCATAAAAAATAGCTTTATAAAAAGTCAAAGGGCAGACTGAGTGCAACTAACTGTGCTAATTGCATTGCAGGTTTCAGTGCCTATCACAAGGCCACAAAGCAAAGATAAAAATGGCATAAAACAATGGGCCCAGGAAAAGAGACCAAAAAAAAAAATACCACGACAGTCTGAAAGAGCCGCTGTAGCAGAAGGAAATAATTCACTGAAAAGTTGATGCTGAAAAGAAAGAGAAATGAGTGGGTTGAATTGATGGGTGTCCTTTCTCCCTTTAGCAATGCAGAGTTCAGCTGAAGTAAATTGAGTGCAGACTGTAATGTCAGAGACATGCATACAAAAATGTCTCGAACGCACAGTTGTCTTCTGTGGGTCCATGATCCTCTTTCTTTCTCCACTTTCAGCTTTGATTCCCCATTTATTATTTGATTGGTTTGGTGTTTTAATTGACATGAATGTGGAAGTGAGGCTAATAGGAAGCCACACTTTGTCTGAAGTGTTTATAAAATACAAGATTTCTGGAAAGAATTGGTATTTTCTGGTAGGATTTAGTCCTTTCTCTTTAACACCATCCTACTGCTGTAGGTTAGCTGGCAGTAGACAAGTAGGATTTCAGGCATCTAATTTAGATACCTAAGCTTAAGCAACAAGAACTTCCTTTGTAAACCTCCAAAGGCACCTATTTTCCTCTAGGCTGCTAAACTGAAAGAGTGAGCTCCCACACAGCCATGTGGGAAATCACATGGCCAGGGCTAGCAGTATGAGTGTTGGCTGTACATCGCCTGGTATGCTGGTATGTTTTATGGGAAAAATCAGCATGCTAAAGAACCAGCAGTCATTTCACATGTTCTAAAACATGCAGCAACCTATATAAACTTTGTATTTGATTACATTAATTTTTCAAGAAAAATCATTCAGCTCAAGAAACAAGCATGAAAAAGCATGATTTTAGGAGCACAGTTCCAGTTTGCTACATAAGACAGTATGCAGAAATAGTTTAGCAGAAATCAATGCACTTAGCATTTGCAGCACCTTCTAGGGCTTTAGGAATTTCAGGACACAATAAATGTAGGCCACCAAAAGCTCCTAAGGCTAAATGTATGGATCAGACATTCCTAAACTCTCTGCTAATAAGATCACTATTGTTAAAGAAGTTTTAAGGAATTAATGTAGTTGCTCAGAATCTCACAAGGAACCTACCAAGGCTCATTACTAGTTGATGGGAGATTAATGTTGTGGAAAAAGGAGAGACTTCATGGAATTTATTAGCTTGCATGAGACATCTCTGAGATAGAATGAGAATACAAAAGGGGTTAAAGACTGCTGCAAAGTCTCCAACTGAGATAACTTGTTATACAAAAGGGTAAGTGCTAAAAAGCTCTCAAGCACTGCCTCACCTGACAAGGTTGGGAAAGTACGTATTATCTGAAAGGCAGACCATACTTTTGAGAAGTAAGGAGGATGAGTCTTTTTTGGCTTGCAAATGCCTACCTATCAGACAGAAAGGGATTTAAATGGGAGTGTTCATTTGTCTGCTGCTGAGACAGACTTACTGGAAACAATTTTAACAGACAGCAAAAGGATAGTTAGAGTAGCATGAGTTCATCTTTTTTTCCATTACAGAAGGTTTCACATCCTTACCTCTCCTCCTCCTCTCAAAATAATAAATATTTAAAAATTTCTGAGGATAATTCTCTTCATCACCATCACTAGGAGCTGCTGGATTCATGGTAATTTTAAAGTCAGCATACTTATTAAACTTGCCTTATTAAACCCATGGGATTAGAGCCCTTAGGTCATTAACTTCGGACCAGCAGCCCACAGGAACAGCTGGGAACAAGGCCATGGGCTTACAGTCCTGTGTTTGGAGCTTTATAATATACAAGAACAAGCAGTTCTCTGGGATAAAATGAACTATTTATGAAGTCATACACTATATACATTGGGTTTTCTGGTGTCCTGTTTCAGTGCCAAGCTATGGAAATTCACTACTGTCTTAAAGGCTTGGGTTACCTCAGGAAGGATGAATTAAAACATAGGAAATTTCAGAAGGTAGGGGAGCAGCCTGAGCACATGGGACAAGTCTGAAAGTGATGCACTGTGACATTGGGTGCATGACTTGCCCCGGATGGTGTTATTACTGTGTTTTCTCTGTTTAGATAATAATATTTTAGGTTTTACATCACAGGATGGTTGAGGTTGGCAACAACCTCTTGAGATCGTCTAGTCCAACCCCACCCTCAGGCAGGATCAGCTAAAGCAGCATCGTATCCAGTCGGGTTTTGACTCTCCAAGGACAGAGACTGCACAAACTCTCTGGTTAACCTGTTCTGTGATTGACCACACTCACAATTAAAAAAAAATAAAAACTCTTGTGTTCAGATGTAATTTCACTTGGTTTAATTTGTGTCCTTCTCCTCCTATCATGTCACTGGGTACTAACTGAGAGGAGCCTGGCTCCCTCTTCCTTATTCCCTCCTATCAGGTATTTACACACATTGATAAGATGCCCCTGAGCCTTCTCTTCTACAGGCTGAACAGTCCCAGCTCTCTCAGCCTCTCCTCATATGAAAGATATTCCAGTCCTGTAATAATCTCTGTGTCCCTGTGCTGGACTCGCTGCAGTATGCTGATGTCTCTCTTCTACTGAGGAGCCCAGAACTAGACACAGCTGCTGCCTCACCAGTGCTAAGCAGAGGTGAAGGATCACCTCTCTCAACCTTTTGCTGTGAGGGTGCTCTGCTAGATCATGGTCATCTTGCTGTCCACCAGGACGTCAAGGTTTTGCTCAGCAAGCTGCTTTCCGGCCAGTCAACCACCACCATGTACTGGTGCATGGGATTAACCCTCCCGAGATGCAGGGCTTTGCATTACCCCATGCTGAACTTTGTAAGATTCCTCTCTGCCCATTTCTCCAGGCTGTCAAGGTCTCTCTGAAGGTGGCACAACCATCTGGTGTACCACCCAGTTCCCTCAGTTTTGATCATCTACTAACTTGCTGAGTTACGCTCCATCTGCCTACCTTTTTCCCAGTAAGGTTATGTGAGATGAACTCCATTCTATGTGTGCATGTGTTTACAGCATCCGCCTTAACGTGACCCTGAACTTAATGCAGATATAGCTTGTTGTAATGTAAATTAATAAAATAATAAGAACAACTATGTTCTGTAAATCTTCCTTAACCCTCAGAAAGTAATGAAAGCCACCATCGGAGCAGAGCAGTGACAGTCAAACATCAAGAAAAGGAGAGAAAGAAAAAAAAAAAAATTAGGCTGGAAGAAAAAGGTTATTCCTATAAAAAAGAAAACTGAGGTCTTGTCTACAAGAAACTCAGGAAATCGAAAACATTAATAAAAAGTATGAAGCTAAAATGGCTTCGTTAAATCTCACAAACCTGGTGTAGACACATTTGTTCAAAATTGAAGTGTTTAAATTTGACTTAGCTTAATTCATTTCTGGTATGTATTTAACTAAACAAAATTAAGGTTGTCTTTACTTCTAACAAGGCTCTCTACACAGGGATTTAATGCAGCCGAAGTGTGAACTTTAACATTTAATTTGGATTGACTTTCCTAAATGTCCCAGTGCAGAAGAGTCCTATTAGCTTCCACAGTGGCAAAAATTAAAACCAGACAACAGGCAATGGATGCTAGCCAGGTAATGGTAAAAAGTAATTAAAAGAAGACAAAGAATCTTTCCAGAAGGAATTATGAGAAGCCACAGATTCTGGCCAAGAGGTGATCAAAGCCATTACCAGCACACAGGAAAAGAGCCAGCAACAGATGAACGGTAATCATAAAACAGATCAAATACTGTCAGTTAGAGACTGGCATTGCAGAAGATCTGGAGCACATGAAAAGACATAGAATTACTGTTTTTAAATGCCCAGATGGAATTGGCAAAAAGGAAGAGAAAAAAAACAGCTAGACTATTACAGATAGTCAAAGAAATGGAAGAATTTTTAAAAACCAGAAGATTCTCTTAGCTCTAAAAAAAAAATTAAGAGACAGTTAACGAACCTTTAGAGATGCAGATGTGCCAAAATTGGAAGCTGGAAGACCGATTACCTTGTAGAAGGGAAAGACATGTTGGTTACAAATAATAATGACTATGGGGCCTTTCACCTTTATTTCAGGGCACAGTGAAATATTGTACCTGCTCAGGTAACACAATTATTTAGTACCTGTAAGGGAAACAGTGACTGATCCACACAGTGCTTGCTACCTATTTCTAACAAGTAATAGATTGTACAGAAGTGCAAACTGAGCAAGATTTCTGATTTAAATAGACTCCAAAATAAAGGAAATTTTTAGCCAAACTAATCATACAGCACCATAGGTGTATGCTTTGACTTCTAGAATGGTTCTCTGCACCTGTACAGAAAGACGCATTACAAAAAATTACAGCTTCACCTGTTCTCCAGATGGGTCACAGTGACTGAAAAGTAAAGCTACAGCTCCACTGATGAGATTTGCTATCAACTCCTGCTGTCCCTTGTTGCAAACAGCCCAGGGAAAGGTGGACTAGCCAGCTGACACACTGAGTAGCCTCTTTCTGTGACACTCATCACATCATTCTTCTGTATACTGAACACTTCTGAAAGTGCTATTTTTTCAACCTTAGCAGCCAAATAGGACAACTCGTTTGAGGAATTGTCCTTTGTCTTACTCTCTAGAGTGAAACACTTTTTTAAAAGAATAACCATCTGATACTTCTTTCCTCACAAATTTCTGAAGCCATAACATAGAGCCGAATCAAGCAGAGCCAAATCAAGCAGATAACGGGTTTCCATAAACCACCTGCCTCCTTCTTACCTTACATGCTCGGGTCCAAAGCAAGAGATGAACAGAGGCAAGCTTCAGCCTGGAGACTCCTTAGTAGTAGAGCACAGCAAGCTGTACGAAAATGTTAGACTAGTGGTATGGCAGTGGAGCCTATCTACACTGGTAAATTGAATAGTGCAGGAGATCAAATATGAAAAAAATGAACTTAAATGAATCCTCAGTGTTTGGGTTAGAATTACCCCAGAAGACTGTAGCACAGACAGAATCTGAGAAAAGCTTAATTTGGCCTCTCTGTCCAAGACAGTTATACAGCCGTTTTGCCTATGTTCTCAGTTTAGCTGAAAGCTTTGCCATTTATGAGGCATAGGTTATATGTAAGTATATTTTGTATACCCACCACTAGAGTGCCAGAAGAAATATAGTTGGTAACCAAATTTGTGCCAATACCTGCTCTTAGAGCCCTCATCTGTTACCTTGCTAAAATTTCACACTTCATAACGTAGGAACTAAGTCTAGCCATATGCGATTTATTCTTGCCTAAATTAATTTACAGCAAAAAGACTTATTTATTTCCTGCCCTTGGTATAATCTGATTGGCTTTTGTGACAGCTGTAAAAGGAAAGCTGCTGAGAGAGACAATCACATCCGACAAAGAACATGCTAATGAAATCAGGCTTTCTAAAAAGAAATTATTTTGACAGATTAGAAATTATAGCTTTGTATGGATACTACCCAAGTTGTCAGCCCCTCTTCCCACAGTAACAGCAGGCTCTGTTAAATTTGAGGAACACTCTGTCTGCTCATCATGTTATATAAAATCAACCTCTAGTCATATCTGGGTGATTTCCTACAGTGAAAGACTCAGAAACAGAAGGTAAAAAATCCCCATTTGGCATCTTAATCTTCTATTAATGATGCAACCTGTACTGTACCATCTGAAAAACATGAATCAACACTGAGCCCACCCTTCCACAAATAGAACTCTTTACCCTATAATGCGGTGATCTTTCTCTTTCTAATTGCTTCTTACAGATTTTTAAAAGGCACTTTAGTCCTTAAGTGTAAAATTTGCATTCAAACTACTGTACAAAGAAATACTAACAATGATTTTGAAGTAATTCCTTCTAACAAAGAGCAGACTTCTGATCACACACCATCAGAGAAGATGGAAGTGTACATGGAGTGTTTTTCTTATCTCATTAGCAGCCATTAGAAACCCACAGGGGGAACATAATGACCAGTGGAAAAAGGGCAGAGCAGACTTCAGTGAACAAAACAGATGTTTAGTGCATATAGATATTATCCAACACCAGCATTAAACTAGTGAGTTTGGCCATTTAGGGCATCTCCTAGGAAACCATCAGATAACATTAAAAGATATTGACTAACATAAAAAGACCTGCAGGGGAAACGGTGTATATTTGATAGAAATGGGATGTGCTTCTAAATGCAGCAGTTCTAATTTCTGCTGAGGAAAAAAATTGGATCTATTTTTCTAGATGCATATTGTGGTTTTGGTTAAAAGGCTTACAATTTGCTGTACGTTTCCATATCTTGACATTGCAGTCTTTAACTAAGCAGCATATAAAATGCAGTGCAAAAGCACATTGCAAAGCAAAAGAATATAAAAAATATCTTTTAAATATGTTGCAACTTGTACGACATTAGATTGTTTTGTTGTTCTTGTTATTATTTTCTTTTTCCTGCCAGTTCTTTCTGGCTGGAATTTTCCACATAGCCTGAGAGTTATAAAACTGGCAAAGGTATTGGGCACTTCATTTCCTTTATGGGCCTTTGAGGAAACCTTCTTCTTCACATTACGCCAAAAAACACTTTAATTGACCAGGACCAAGTGGTAGTATGTCCATTACACCATGTAAAGTATTCTTGCTCATAACTACAACATTTCACTTCTGTGTTTCGTGCAGGAAGAGAAGGCATTTGATTCACTGATATATTTTCATTTCCTCTATCCAATTTTGTGTCTGATCAACAATGTTTATGCCTGATAGTTTCTTTTTCAGAGTGTTAAGGACACCTTTTCCACTGTGATTACTGTTTTGCCCTCTCTGCAGTCAGCAAGCAGAAAGGTTAGCTCCGAATTTGGCTAATGAGAACTTTGCTGATCTGTTCAAGTTGGCTGTTACGCCTTTTGGGCATGACCAATCAGAGCATAAAGTGACAGGAGATTTGCTGTCTCTCTCCAGCCCTGGCAAATGACTTCCTGCGGTCTACCAGACCATCAATTCTCTGTCCAGTTCTCTATATCTGTGGCAAGGGATAGTGGCACATACTCACCTCTAGATAAATCACAAACTATTCATGCATGTTGTGTTCCTTCTTCAGTTTGGTACATTTGCTTAATGTGTTCAGGTCAAATTGTATCGTCAGTTTAGTTGAATTCATAAAATTAGGGGGAAGGCCATAATTTAAATGCAGGGATAGAGTATGAAGAAGGGAAACACTTCATGAACACTGATATTTTATTTTTTCTGAATTGAGACTAATCTAATATACACAGACTTCTCTGCAGTACATCTGCATTGGATCAATAATGGCAGTTTTAAAGGCAACCAACCCAGCCCCTGCATGCCATGGAGTTAAGCTTGGTAGAGAGCTGGGGAGAACTGAGGAGCAGATAATGGATCCATTGCTGAAAAAATCTACCCTCTTAATCCTATAAACCATATGGCTACCCCAGCTTTCCCTAGCTTCTGTCTAATACTCCTGTATAAATCCCATGTTTTCCTGGGAGGCTGTGCACATTAGTGTGCAGAGCATCAGCACAGCACCAACACACTGCTTAGGTGTCCCTATTTTGGGAGGTGATTGTCATCTGATTAACTCAAGGATCAGAGATTTATGAAAGGACAAAGGTCTGCCTTCTTCTAATTTGACCCAAGAGACTCTGTTATATAACAGACGAGCTATCAAAAAACCTTCTCTGAAATACAAACCTAGCTGAACTTCTTTTGATGTTTGTATTTTATTTTCCAGATGGAGCACTGCCAAATAACAGCTGCATAGACAGTTAAGTTTGATGATTTACAGAACTGCAAAGGGTTTGATTGATCAGCTTAGATGTCAGCAATTTTGTAATATGGTTGGGCACCAAAGGAGCAGAGCAGGTTGGGAAATGCAAAGGGGAAAAAATATTGTGTATTCTGATTGTGTCCTTCACACAAAATTACAAGCATTTTCAACAACAAAGTAATTCACTTCATCCAATAGACTGCCTGCAAGTTCAGGACAATAAAACTGAAGAGCATCTTTAACTGACAATTTAAGCTCAAATCATTTTTGACTGGCAAGGTGTGGTATCATCCAGAAGAATTGATGCTATACTAGTAGCTTCAAATTACGGGGTTATAGTGTGTCTACTCAACATGCAGCTCTTATCAGGGGAGATAAGGGGAGGGATAGAAAAGAAATGGATAGCAATAAATGCTTTCTGTAAGCTCCACAGTTAATTAAGGATAAGAATTTGTATACATATTTATACTTCAGTAGAACTCAGAATAAAAATTAAAATGGAAGACTTTGACTGACACTGAGTACATATTGTAATTCTCCTTTCAACACCATTTTCCTATGCAATCCTCTGCATGATTTTTTTAAGAGAGGTCTGGGGAAAAAAATGCATCTCCCTGTCAGCAAAGGAAATTTGAAACAATGTCATTTTCTGAAAATGGTGGTTTACTGAAATTACATGTTTGTGTTAAGCCAACCCATTCCACCCCCTACCCAAAAATAATTCAAAGCAGGTTGTTGTGTCAGCAGTTGTCAGTCTTTGTTAGCAAAGTGTCAGGGCTGAGATAACCACTAATGTCCTTCTCTAGCTGATGAGTATAAAGGGCATTAAAAGCAGAGACTAAAACTCAGTATTTTGGAAATAAAAAAGTAAAACTCTCTCCTAGGTTTTCCGTGAGCAGTAGAACTGTTAGCACATTTTGTAATGGGCTTCTCACCCCAACAGAGCTAAAGAATAGCCCAATAACTGTAAGCTAGAAATCCACCCAATTGTAAGAGTTAATTAAATATTACAATAAATCAAGCAAAAAGAACTACATTGAAAAATCTCAAGTAGTTTAAACAGAAATGGTCCACTAATACTAGAATATACATCTAACAAGTTAGAAACATGTGAGATTAGAAATCTCTGAATCAAGATGGATGGGTTAAAAGTTAGGCCTAAGAAGTAATCAGACCCTGGTTAGTCCACCCAGAAACTACCTTTTAACATTTTCAAGAGGCTTTGTGGACTAAAATCTTTGAATATACGAACTCTAAAATTACTGCTTCACGTCACAAAACCTGGTCTTAACTGACAATCTTTGCTCACTGGGACATTCATATCAACACAAATACATCCAACAGTCCCCACTGTTTTGAATTATACAAACGGGAATCCATTTTGTCTTATATCCTGAGGGCATTGATATTGGCTTTTCCCCAGTTACTATCAGAATGATTGCATTGCTTCTCCAAATGATGTGTCTCTTTTGTCAGAAAGAAGGAAAGTTTCACAATGACTATCTCACGATTCAACATCAGAACTATCTGCCACTTCTCTTTAACTGAGTATCTTTTAAAAAGGGACACACATAGACATTGATTAATTAGCTCAATGCTTTCATAATACCACAAGTGTTTTTTTCCTAATTCTTCTTCTTTTGTGCGCTTTTTATTATGTATTTTCTATTTTTAAAAGTGCATTTCTTTTCTTTAGTATTAATTTTCTTGCATCTGTGCAAGATATGGTGGTTGAAGGACTCCTCACTATAAATGCCTAATCAGGTTTAACAGTTTAATGCTGCACAGTAACAAGGTTGTGTTAAAGCAATTGACCCTTCATATCAGCTGATGGAAATTAGAACAGCACTTCTTTAGTCCTTCCCCCTCCCACATTGTCTCACGTAAGTATAGCCACCTCAAAAGTAGGCATCTATTCTGGAGAGTTGGGGCCCCTCTACAGTGAATAGCAAGAAATAGGCACAATTTATCTTACAATACTTATCTCAGGATAGGGTCGATTGCCCTCTGCACTGCCTACATCTCTCCATTGACTCTACAGGAATCTTGAAAGAATTCGCTTAGAGAAGACATCTAACTTTTAGATGGATAATGTTAATCGAGGTGAATCCTTGCTGGATGTCAGTATATGATTGCTATGATGCTGGCTGTCTTATCTGAAATGCCACCTCCATCTCCATTGTCATAGATGACTCTGACTGTAAAATACAGATCAAAAGATACAGAAGATTGGGATGAGTTTCCTTTGTAACGTGGATTTGCCTGAGAGATACTGTGATTACTGTATCTATACAAGTAGTGTTAAAGATACACTTGTGCACTATTAACAGGAGTTTTAACTCAGAGTATTTCCTAAAAAATACATCTATTCACTGTTCAGCATCATCTTCACTATGTTCCAGAGCTTGGCATTTTTATTGTATTAATGATTATATCTTATCCATGATATTTCATCTCATAAACAAACTACCAGCCAAATGCTTCCTGGCTTATTGCACCAGAGCTTGACTACGTCTGGCTTTCAATCACAGTTTCACCATCTCTCCGAAAACATCCTTGGTCTTCTGGGTAACACAAGCCCTGTGGCAGGCTAACCTATTCAGAGAAAAGGTCGACTAACTGTTGAAGCAAAGCACGAAGAAAGCAAAACCCGCTGCACAGCTGAGAGCTGTGAAGTTGCCAGGAGGCTGCGGAGCTCATGCAAAGAAACTCCCTGCCTTCCACGCTACGCTGTGCTTAGGTCTCAGGATTTTTAAACCTTCAGATTTCCAGACGCTCTCCTCACTTTAAATAGCAAATGGGAATCAATTTATCTGTCAGCTGGAGAAAGCACTCAACATGTGAGACAAATGGGGATTTGGTTTGGGGCCCGGGGGTGGGAGGCAGTTGCCTGAGACAACTTCAGAAGACAACTGCATAAATAATGCCAAGCTTTTTTTCCCTACCATATTTCTAGGTTTCCCAAGGAAGTCATCAAGGCAAGTTTGACAGCAATCACAAGGCTGGGCCTACGTACAGTCTGCCAGGGTGTGAAAAACTGAGAGACATAACGCTTGAGAATACCTGAAGAGGACAACCCTGCCGTGGGTAGGAGGTCTTGATGATACTTCCCACAGCCGATTCATGCCAAGGGAAAATCCTGCTCTGCTCTGCAGCAACCTGGGCTCCAGGCTCTGGTTGCTGTAAATCCATTCAGCTCCAGCAAGACCTTTGCAACAGCCGAGCCCTGGCAGTAGATAAAGATGGATAAAGAAACTGTCAGAAAGCCATTTTGATGGCCAACACTTTATCCTCTGACACAATACAGTTGTAAGTTATACAGAAATTTCACAGTGTGCGATAGTAATATGCACAAGGTAAAAACTTTAAGTCATTAGCAGTATAATTTATTAGCTAAGTTGTACCAATGCCTATCAATCAGACTTTAAGGTTGGTTCCAGAGAGGTTTTTGATCTTCCTCGTATTGCTTTGCTTTTCTTCTTCCATGGCAGCATTAGCAGGCGACAGTTACATTATATATCTACTCAGTGCTCTGGTGAGAGACCATTATGTTCACAGATCATTACTGACATCCTGACATTTGTCATCTCCTTTCATAGCAGTTAAATCTTGCTTTATCTGTAAATGTCACCACGTCATTTATTCATGAAAAGGGGTCACATTCCCAAAATAGTACACTCAGCTTTTAAAAGGGAAGTTGGTTTTATTCACTGTGGTAATCCTTGGACAAACTTCACTGCTGCTAAGTACTTACTTTTTTCCCTGTGCAGTTGTTTACATTTCCACATACAGATTTCAGGTTTGTTTTTTTGAAAATAAAACCCTAACAGGAAGGCAAATGATCTGGATAAGAAAAATAGGTGTTTATTTTTTCAGCTTCCTACATTTAATCCACACGGATTTATCAGCACTGAATTTGCTGTTGCGAAGTATAATTTTAATTTGACATCGTACTGGCTGAAAACCTGCTGGTTGACTATTTTTACTAAGGCTTTGGCATGTAGTTCTCAGCTGGACTGTATTTCAACCTCACAAAAAGGTAGTTTAAATAATCCTTGATAATAATACTTTCTCTTTTTCATCTTCAAAGGTCTTGAAAGTTTAATTAATAAAAGTCTAGGCCCACCCTGTGAGATATATGGACATTCTTGTCTAAAAAGTAGAGAAAAGAAATAGAAGCTGAGGCAAGCAGGACACATAAAGGACTCTTACTGTGTTCTTGGAAGAAAAGAATCAATCGCACGTGCAGTCTGAATTTAGGAGGGCAGAGGCAGCCTCTTACACTGTTTATGTACCAGCATACATCCTTCCTGCAATAGAATTTCCTCTCTCAGCTAAACTTACATCATGCTTCCCTTTTATATCTGTTCAGACACTAACATTTTAGGGGATGTCTTGAGGTGGTTGTGTTTTCTTGATATTTACAGATTTCTCTTTCAAGTTCAGTTTTCCCTTGCACTCATCTTAACCACCAGGTATGTCATCTGGAGCTCCATCTTACTCGGGTTATCATTGTAGCACTAGCATGATTTCTGGAAAAAAATGGGCTGTGGCCAAATTTTAGGGCCAGATTCTAAGGTACCATGAATTATCTTAACAGTTGGGATCCATATGTATACTTATATATGTGTATATACATATTTATATATGTATATACATATAGCTTATCTAGTGATCTGCCATCTTGAGGATTTCTATAGTGATAAAAAAGTAGCAGCTCACTTCTCTACAGTAATTTCCAAATCATTTTACAAGCCATATGAAGTATATGCAGCAATTACTTTTCACACCACTCACAGCAGCTGCTTTATGAGCTCAGCAATGCTACACATAGCTGAAGGTAGAAAACAATAAAAACTAAGGCCTGAGTTTACCAGGGGGCTAAAAGGGCTGCAGCTCCTCCATTAATGTTGCCCCCTGAAGCATATAATAAACAGCTGGATCCATTTCTGAGACTGTCACTTCTCTTTGAAAACAAAGAGAGTCATTTAAGTAAACTGAACAGTATCATAGAAACACAGAATAATTCAGGTTGGGAGGGACCTCTGGAGGTCATCTTTGCTGAAGGCAAAGCCACATTAGATCAGGTTGCAGGGCTTTGTCCAGTTGAGTTTTGAGTATCTCTAGAGAGCATCAACAACCTCTTTTCCAGTCTTTGACAACCCCCATGGTGGAAAAAAATGTTCCTCATATCTAATCTGAATGTCCTGTGTTCCAGTTTTTGACCTTTGCTTCTCACCCTATCACCACACACCTCTGATACCACAGAGCCTTCTCCTCTGCAAGCTGAACATACCCACCTCCCTCCCCTCAGACTCTCCTTATAAGCCTTGTGCTCCAGCCTCCTGACCAACGGTGTCCTCTGCTAGACTCACTCCAGTTTGTCCACGTCTTTGTCTTATTTGGGTGCTCCAAAGAGCAAGTGTGTGGATACTGTTGGGGTTGCCATCTCACACGTGCCAAATCAAGGAGGGAATTATTATTATTCTCAGCCTCTGCACTGCAAGACAGCACTGCTGAGGTAACACCCTCATCCTCCAGGTGTCACTGGTGAAAATCCTGCACATTTCATCCAACAAGTGATTCAGGTTGCCATAGTTTCTGCTTCAAGTTTTCAGCGTCTCGTTTCCTGCCAAGTTTCCTGCCACTTTTTTTTTCCCCAGCATGTCTTTACAACTTCCAGTTATGTGATTTTTGAGACCAGCTGGAACATAAATGCTCAGAGCTGAAGAATAAGTAAAATGGGTGCTTTCAAAAAGTTAACAGACTAAATTCTCCTTCATGCCAACTATCTGTTGAAGTCAGGGTCATTACACCTACTTAAACCAGCTGAGAATTTCATCAAGTATTTGACCACAGCTTCCAATCGCACCAGGTGCAGGACCAGCTTTCCTGGGGAAATCTGTAGTATTCCAATTATGCTGAGTACTCAGTTTAAACACACACTTACTTTTTAACAGTATTGACCATATTGTATTTTCCAAACAATAACAACCTCTCTTCCCTATTGAAGATTGTCTCCTGAAATTTGTCTCTATAGTACTTTTTGCCAAACCAACAAAGGTCACAGTATAAACCTCTATTTGTAACTATTATATCTGAAAGATTTCAGTAACAATATAAGAAAAAAAAATACTGTCATTGCACAGATTTTTATAGGACGTTTTAAGAATATAGTATGTCTATAAAACTTCCCAGTAAAATAGCTTTACTGGATGTTCTAAAACAACCTCTACTTAATGCTGGGCTAGGCTTCAGGGCAAACTTTTTTCCTTTAGGATCTCTGCTGATCATATTGTGCAAGACAACAGATTTACTCTAAAGAAACACATACAACTTTTTCCTTTTGAGATGAAGGGTAACACATTGTTTAAAGATTTCACTACAATAAGGCAGAGTAAGTAATGGTAATCAAAAGGAGAGGGACTAAGGCTCTGAAAGCTTATTTTGCTGTAGGTGTACTTTGCCATGTGAAAAACGTAATGGATATAATTGTGGTTTCATGCAAGCCAATGGGAGGTTTGTCACAGGCTTGAGTGATGTCAGGAACTGACACCATTTCTCAGGCTGCCAGTAGTTTTTCCATATACAATGCAGTATTCTTGGTGTGAACTGAAAGATCCTACAATTAACTTCACTTTAGTTTACAGAAAGCCATTGGGTTTTTTCTCTCTCTTTGCTGCATTTTTTGCAGCTTTCCTAAACATACTATAAAGTCATACGTGCAGGAAATGATTTTGTTTGAAGCATGTTCTTAATATCTCTTTGTGTGTGTGTATGTGTGTGTGCACATGTATACGTGTGTGTGTGCAGAATCTTTTATCAATCATTAAAACGATATTGTGGATATTAAAAGAATTCTGTTTTCTCTATTCACCATGAAGCCTATTTTCTCCTGGTAACTACAGCAAACTCTATTGACCTCTGGAGACTCGCACTTATATTACATATTGCCCGTTAAAACAATTGGAAAAACAACTCCCCATTTAAGCAGAAGCTGCACTGGTTTATGTGAGATTTTGTTCCTGAATCTTTAAAATTAATTTTGAGGTCAAAAGCTGACAAGTGCTGTATTTCTTATTGCCAGATTAAACTAGTAAAAATGATCACACTCCCCCCCAAACAGTCCCTTTTGTTTAAAAAACGCTTTTATTTTGTCTCAGCACCTTTAATCTCTATTACTTTCAGAAATACCCTTCTTTATGTACTCATGCAAATCAAAATCATTGGCTTCAAACATACATCTGCTTTCCCAGCGTTACTCCTAGCTTACAGCATGTTTGTATTACTAGTTTCATCTACCCACTGATCAATTGTTTGACCAAGCACCTCTCCAATTTATGGTCTCAAAATGTTTGTTTAAATCAAACGCTGACCAGCGACAGCGCTGCTTGTTGAACAGTAGTGCCTATCATGTACGAAAATTGAATCACAATAAAGAATGCTGAAGCAGGGATAATCCACTTTTTTACTGACATCTGGCTTATAGCTATGGCTCACGTTTCATGCAGAGACATCGCTCACAGTGAAACTGAGTGAGTGGTAAGTGACAAATGGTGGAAAGACTACCTTCTAAATTCAAGGATTGGTAGACATTTTTATGCCCTGGTTCACAAAGACGCCTACACATGCTGCTGGTATTCTGGACAACATTGATTGCAGACTGGAGCACTAGAGGTGACTGCATAGAAAATGAGGGTAGTATGTCATAAGACATAACTAATGATGGATGGTCTCCTGCCACATGGCAGGCATTCAACAGAGGGTCTACACAGTGAGGCTCAGCACAGTCACAGCTTAAAGTCAGGTGCCCAGAGACAGGTAAAGAAGTCCTGGTATTAGCTGAAACCTCCAGATACCTCTATGCACATGAAGGAGAGTTAGCCCCACCAGATGTGTTTCACATCTGGGAGAGTTATCAAGCACAGGGATGCCAGAGCCAACCCACAGGGTCTGCCAGCAAGGAAGGTATCTCAGAGCTGCCATTTGGCGCTTCTGTGAGACTTGGATGCAGAACCTGAGCACATGTCTGAGCACAGACCTGTAGCTCTTCCTCTGCCTTTAAAGGATTTGGCCTTCAGTTACAGAAGCTAGGGATTAGGCTACCCCCAGCCTGTGGGAGAGCAAGCAGACAGCTCCTATGTTCCAAGAATATCCAGATAGCTGGCAAGGAGTCTGCCTGTAACAGCTAAGTCAGGTACATGAAACCAAAAGGAAAGAAGCCAAGACTTATAGTGCACTGTCTAGGACTTACAAGTCAGTAGGAGGAAAATCCTATGATCTGACTGTTTTCTCTGTAGACTTTCCAGTTGTCTGTCATTGTGAAAAATGAACGAATTCACTGTATTCTTACTGCCATGCCCTTACATCACTGCACCACAGTTTTAGTAGAACTCAGTACAATCGGGTAAGTTCACTCAACAAACTGGGCTCTAGAGAGACCCCAGGTGTATGAATGGCTGTTTTCTGAATTACTCAGGAGAGAGATTTCCGAAGCAGCAAGCATAGTAAATATGTGATCCTGCTGTGCATTCCCAGCGGTAGAACTTTGGGTGTGTGGGGCAAGGTTTTCCCCAAAATCATGTAACAGCCGGGACAAATCCGATGACAAGCAGGCTTGGAGAGGTTTTCCTGAATTCTACAGAATTTAGACTTCTTCATTTTGCTTGAGTGACACATTTGGTTTTTAAGTGTTTTGCTGATTTCCTAATTGTACCATAGAGAGGAATAATTTTGGTCCATTATTGCTGCCAGTGGAACACACAGCGGCAGCACTATTGGTCTACAGAAGACATGAATTTCTGAAATGCCTCAGAAACAGTTCAATTTTCCCCAGCAGAAATGTGTTCCAGACAAAACTTAACATTCAGTGAAACTCAATTTCCTTTTCCCCTCCATGCAGAATATACAGTAGCATTAAAGGGACCCATTCATGGTCATGGAGTGAAAAAAATGTATCTGTATATTAGGGAACCAGGTGGAGAAAAGCCAGCCTTTATATAAATGTAACATCTGTGGCTCACTCTCCCAGCTGCAGAGAGTGTGCATATGCTGAGGACATTTGACCAGACGTACAGAGCTAAAAGCATGAACAGCAAGCCTGTACAATATTGTATTAGAAGCTTCTGCCTCAGTACAATATGTTCAAGTACAGAGAAGACACCCCAAAATACATTTCATCTATTAAAAAGAGTTATGTAGGTAGGCTCACAAGCTAAGTTTTTTTATTCCACGTTCTGAGACATGTGTTATGGTCTTTATGCTAAATTTTGAATAGAAGGAATTTGATGTGGGATGAAAGATTTGAATAGTCCTAAGAATAGCAGAAGAGATTATTGGGTAATTTGCTTCACCATCTCTTTTACAACCCTGTTTCTTAAACATCCCTCACCTGTGCTCCATGAAAAGTTGGCTGACGTTTTCCACAGTGCTTTACAAATGTGGCAGAATAAGAACAGAACAGAACAGATCCGCAATTGTAACCTACTGTATTTCAAGACACTTTGACGCAGGTAACTGCAAGCCATAACTTACCGAATCCTATATAAATCTTTTTTCTGATCCTCTGAGGATTACTGAAAATCCAAATAAACCATCTGGCTATTACACATTCATTTGCCTAGCAAGTGTTTTGGATGCCCTCCCATTAATATGTCATTTGAAAGAATATTTAGTTCAGTGGGAGATGAAGCGTCACCACACAGGTCATGCCTAAATCAACAGAACAGCTTGTCTCTCTCACAGCTAATCTACATATAATTGATTTTCAGCATCCACATTCAGTGAAGAAAACTGTTTCTTTGAGAAATATGTGCCACATTTCACAGCTCTCTACGCACAACTTTGGGTAAGGTCCATCTTCCACTGCTAAAGCATCAGTGAAAAATTATATATTGCAGCATTTCCAGATGATGTTCTACCTATTGCAGCTGGGCAAAAAGTCATAAAACAAAGTTAGAAAAATGATAACTGAATTTATTGAAATCTGCTTTCAAGCTCCTCTTGTCAAATGACTTACATCGGCTGTCACCCACACAGCACCATGTTCAGTGTTAGTGAGAGGTGTTAAGCAGACTCAGTTTGCTCTTCTTCCTCTGCACATTCTTAGTTTTGAGAACAAAGAAATTCCCACATAAGTTGAACATATGAGCAGACATTTAACATTATCACCAGTCTGAGGTAATTTCCGTAATAGCAAACTGCCATATCATACCAGCCAAGGCCACAGTACTAAAGCTGAATTACATGACATCAGTGTGTAATTTGGATTCCAGTCTGATTATAAATCTTAGCACATAGCTACTTCATTGCTAACAAGGTGTCACACCACTTCGGTACAAACACCCACAAAGCTGCGAAGTATCTGAAATAGACTGGGTAGAAATTTGTGGGTTTTGGATTTTCCAAGCTCACCCACAGAAAATGATGCAGGTACTTATACAGATCCTTGGAAACAGCCCTGTTGTGAAATATTCCCTCCAAGAGAGGAAGGTTGCATAGCCATGATACTGCACCACTCTTTGGAAGAGGGGGCTCCTGGATAATACAAACTGTGGGGAGGAATCACCAGAGCACTTTTCCCTCACCATTCTCCTAAACCCACACTTGAATCTGCTCCAACTGCTACTGATGTCAGTGGAAATCCTTCCTGTTCTTTCAGCAACAAGAGGATTATGTGAAAAGTGCTTTTCCTCCAAAGACCAAATGTTCTTGAACAGTTTTGTTGCTGTTCAGTTTGTATTCTTATTATATTCACTTCAGCATAAGGAGTGCATGGATGAGTCTTGGGGGTAACACAGGCGGCAGGCACAAATGTCAGAATTCTTGAGCCATAGGAGATGAAAATCACAGAAATGTAACCTTAGCTGCAAATCAGCAAGACAGAAAGAAACTAAAAATGTTCATTTGAACTTATCCTGTTATCCAACATTATGATAAAGCAGTGACAGTCAGTACAGATTATTTTTATTTTACTTCTTAGGAGATAATTATTATTTTACCTGAATAATCCATGAGTCATTTGAAAGGAGCACTGGCAGAAGGAAGCAAGCTTTATGCTGTAAAATGCATTGCTATCAATGAATATATAATTTGTGCTTCAAGCCCACAGACAGTAAAAATACAAGTAAAAACCCCAGAAACAAGCAAAAAAAAATAGTTTGTGGCAAATAATTAATTGTCAAGTCAAAGACTATAGAAAATATTAGGGATAGACTTCTTTTATAAACGATGCTCAAGAGGGAAGAGGAAATGGGAGAAAAAAAAGAATTGCTATGAAATGTAAGATGGGTCTTCTCATGGGTACCATTAATGGAACAGCAAGAGGAACACTGAAATATATTGCTCACTTTAATATCCATTCCTCTTGCCCTCTCTTCTTCCTTTATTCTTCTAGACACATTCATCAATGAGAAACAGGTTCATGTTACAATCATTTACCTGTCCACCAACCTAAATACATTAAATAAAAATAAAATAAAACTATATTCTGGAACAGGATGAAGTAACTGCACTCAAGCTTTAATTTATCTTTTGAATAGCATTTGGGTTGAGAAAAAAATGTAAAAAGTCTATTTTAAAAGTCCTCTTTTTCAAAAACATGTAGCTGTGAGCCACTGGCTAAAACATATATCTTGAGGAAACAGTTCTCTAGGGACCATTTCTAAACACATTTAATCTTGGTGGCTAAAGCCACCATCTCGCTATTTCCTGGTAATATGCATTCAAGGACCTAGTAGATCCCGGCTTCACAGCCGTTCTCGTGGAGAATGATCGCCAGGCAGACAGTGGGGGAAGGTGTAGTGGATTTCACCATGGGGCTTTATAGAGGGCTGACTCACACCACGTGGGGCACATACACAAGTGCATTGTAACATCTGGGCTAGTACGTCCAGACCTGAGTCCTGGGTTATGTATCCTGGACAGGAACCGAGCATCTGAAAAACCTGGGGATTTGCCAGCCTGCTCAGTTCTCTAATACAATTTCTAATGTAATTTAAATGTTTTTTAAAAAATAAAAGCAAAAGACTGAACAAAATAAGACACTGTAACCAAAATACAACTCCAGCATTGAAAAAGTCAGGTTATAAAAATCATAGGATTGAGTTAAAAATAATTTAAATGTAGATTAAAATGTATTTGTCTCTTTCCCTTGCCCTCTCTGTCTCTCTTTCTCTCTATCCCTCCACACCACCCTCCCAA
>NW_008824359.1:763919-768218 GCF_000699105.1 Pygoscelis adeliae | reverse complement strand
AGCCTGAAGGTTCATTTTTCTCAAAATTTTGTCACTAGATTTATTTCCCATTTTTCCTTTAGAAAATAAACATCACCAGACTCACTGGTATTAGCACCTTAATATTCAAATAATGTAATATATTTCATAATAGTAAAGAAAGCCTAAGAGTTGGCAACTTTACAGGGAAGGAACTTTAAAACCACATTTTTTCTTTCTATCTTTTCAAGATATTCATGCATTTCCCTCTTCCTGACTCTAGTCCCTTTTACTCCGCTCAGAAGTTTCTCTAAGCTGCTGGCTGACCCAGCCATGTCAGGAGCACACGCTGTACTGCAGACTTTGTTGTTGCTTTCTCTTCCCTGCATCAAGGAAATAGTTGTTCTTCTTTGATCCTTCTCTCAGCTGCATGACTTTTAGTTCCATCTGTCCTGTCTGCCGTTTATAAAATAACATTTTTTTTTTCCCAGTTCCTGCCAAATAACCTTATTTTGATATTTGCCTCTTTATGCTGAATGCCCAGGCATACGTCTTTCTTTCATAACTGCAGGGTGTGTTTGGTTCTTTAGGTTGTAATTGAAGGCCTAGCTTGAGACCGAAGGGTGAAAACTTATGTTGAGAGCAATTTATCTGTGTGAGTCCCATTAATGTGAATGAAAGGTAGGTGGCTAAATCCCAATACAGCTCACAAAAAAATATATAACTGACTCTCCATTCTTCAAAAATAATACACTGGATGTATTATTAATTGTATAGTCCAATTTACAGGGACTGAAATACAGAGTTGTTTAATTTTGGAGGTTGCTTTATGTGGGTTTAAAATTAAAAGGGCAATTTGCTGAAGATTAAATAAAAACACAACATCAAATCAACAGCAATACATCAAAAAATAAATGTACCTAGATAGCTTTAATATTCCTTTATACTTAGAAGTAAGAACTTCAATATTTGTGCTGTCCAGGTTATTTGTCTGACTATTGACAAATTCTTCTTGCTATGGTAGGAACTGGCATGCTGAAGATTACCAAGGACAAATACGTCCAAGAACTTTTTTTTTTAATTTACAGTGGCCAATTAGGAAAGCTTCAAAGAATAAAAAATAGGCCTTGCACTTCTGAGCTAGTTGTTTTTTATTGTCATTAATTATTGACTTGTCTATTTGCCATTTACCCATTGCCCTACCTTTCATTCTTGCCTTTATTTGTACCTCTTTATTTTATCTCCTCAATTTTTCATCAACTTACGTCAAGTTTTTCTCCTCTATTTTGCATTCCAAGAATCACATCCCTATTCCAGATCATTAAGCTGTATGATTCTTTCTTAATCCAACTGCTACATGGAGACACAGTACCAGAAGGAGTCTAGTGACAACCAGGGGATGCAACAGGTTGTAAAATGACCTTTCAGTCACACCATGTAGCACAATGAGGCCAAAAACACTTAAATTGGAAAGAAGAAGCCACAGAGGAGAGCATAACAAATAAGTAATTCATGAGTACCAATATATATCCGGAGTTTGTTTCACTATGCAAGTGACAAGCTTTCAAGTGCCATGACTAGCTACAGAATATATTTCTGTGTATCCAAATACTTAATAATTACCTCCTATTAAATAATGATAAGGAATATGCTACATGGTCTCTGTATTTGGCTGAAACAAATAGCTTTTGCCATTCTTGTGTGGCATATGGCATTTGATGATTGTACTATCACCTGAACTCTTCATAACATATTTTCTATTTTAATTTTTTGTGATGCTAAGCAAAACCACTGAGTTACTCATCAGAAGTGATGACCGACACTCCATCTGCAATGCAAATGTATGGGGATATCTATGGAAAAGAGCTTTTTCACAGCTTCATGAGCAAGCTAAGAAGCAACTGAACAACTGGAGACATACACTAACAGAAGGCATGGGCAGCAGCCAGGACAGCATCTCCAGGCACTCCATATGTGGACTATCTGTTGCCTACAGCAAATAAACTTTTGAAGCCAGCAGTGGTAGGAAAGCTGACAGAACGAATTAAAAAGTGGCAGCGGGGAGCCAAATACTGCTGTAACAGAGGTAACAGGGAACTCCCCGAACTCTGGGTAGGACAGGCAGTAAGAGGGTTGCCAGTGACAGACAAAAGCAGCAGAGGACAGGGATGGGTATACAAAAGGTACTTTCAAGGTCAGACAAGGCAGAAGTAGAGGACAACCGTAATTACTACAACTGTCATTTCGAGGAAGCCATGAAGGAACAGCTTCCCTTGAGGGATGATGGAAATACAAATTCCTGCATGGAAGTAGGTCTGGAACAGAGGACAGCCATGAACGTATGGAGGTGATTTACTGGAAATGTTCAGGAGCTGTCAAAGAACTGCCAGAAAATACATCAGAAGAGAAATCTCCAGAGAGTGAATGACAAGTGGAAATGAGGCTCCAACTGGACAAAATGCAAGCGTGCTAAATTTGCCTGGAAATTCCTGAAATCCCATAGTTCGGTAACACTACTCATTTTCCAGTAAAGGAGTAAAAATGTTTTGAGCATGCTCCAGATTTGTATTAAAAACTGATAGAAGAGGTGCCAACGCATGACAGTCACGAACCCTTATCAAAAATTCCAGCAGTGTACAACCGGCAAAATGCCTTGTTGTGTACCAGAAATGGCTTCCTGCCATTATAGTTTTTCTATACGTCATTCTGAACACCACTGTCTATTTTCTCCTGTTTTATTATTTACTCTGTGAAGTGCAAATTTCTTCTTCTGTTCTGAAAGTCTCGTCACACGTATACAGACACTGTAAGATAAAGTGATAGCTTTCTACACAGTTCTATTATAAGAACTTGAACATCAGCCCAAATTACCTGTCATCAGCTGTTCAAGTCTTCTTTCCATTACTGACAAAACAAATGAACAGCTGCTTGCTCCACAAACCTGCGCACTGAAAAAAAGGCACGCTAATAAAAAGGGCTGTAAACAGCAAGCAAAATGTATATATAAAAGTTCTAGACATAATACCAAGTGGGTTAAGGCCGCCTGCATTCCCGGCTAGCTAAAGAGAAGAGTCTCCTGTAAGATGCTATTTTATAAAATGGTCTCATTTATAAAAGCATTTCAGCAGCAGCTGCTGCATAAAGATGTAAAGAAACAAGTTAATTCTTTGTGGATATAAGCTTATGGTAATTTTTTTTCTAAGTACTGGAAAAAAGCTAAAAGTGCACAGGTATCATGAAAATTATTGAATCATTAAATACTAGGACATGAGTTTCTATTTATTTAGGACTGTTTATAAGTTTTTCAAAGTTCATTAAGTTTTGAAAAAATGTCACTGTATCGATTTGTTTCTTTTCTGTGTGTAATGTCATGAAAGAAACGGAAAATGTGCTTTTCACTTAATTTCCAGCCAAATAATTTTCTTTGTTAAAAAAACTTAAAATAGTCTTCCCTTTCTGGTCTTCTACTTCCAAGCTTTTTTTTGTGAAAGAGGGAAGGCTAAAAAGAGGGAGGAAAAAAAAAGAGAAAGTGGCAGGTAAATAAAAATATATAAATATAAAAAATATATTTTTCTCCAAAACTTAAAGAAATTAAATTGGAAATAAAGCAAAATATAAATTTTAGATCCAAAACCAAATTAAAATTATTTTAACCAAATGGATGGCAGTGGGAGTGAAAATTCTATTTAATTATTTTTCATTTTCCCTCTTTATCATCTCCCACATTTTTCACCTTTCTTTTTGCCTTAGTTAATAATTTTTCCCAGGCCTCTTTGGAACTTGAAGCAACACTGATAAATGTACAATGCTTCTTTTCTACCCTATGAAAACAGATTCTGAAATTCATAAGTTTCAAAGCCAGAATGAATAATCGTAAGTATTCAGTCTGTTGCTCGCTGCATCCCAGGCCACAAAATCTCACCAGGAATTTAACCAAGCTCATCTCTTTGCTTTGCATCGTAGCACATCATTTAGATATGCACTCAAGGCAATGAGAAGCCTCTACATCCTGAGATAAGCTTTTACAGTCACGAGCTGTGACAGTCACACAGCTTCCTCTGCTACCTCCATTGTAAATAATGTGCACTTTAAATTCTGCACTTTCTTTGTGCTAGTTTAAGCTTTCAGCTGCTGGGTGTTATGTTGGGGGGGGCTTTTTTTTTTTTTCTGGAAGATTAAAGCACCTCCTACTGTCAAATACTTCTTCAGATGTAATCATAGGTTGCAACCTCTTAACCTTTCTGGACAAACAAAATTGATTGTACTTCTTTAGTTCCACACTACAAAGCACCTTTTCCAAACCCTGAAATGCTTCAATAGATCTTTTCCAAACTCTTTCCA
>NW_008824359.1:750904-763860 GCF_000699105.1 Pygoscelis adeliae | reverse complement strand
TATAGTTGATGGTGGGAAATTTGGCGCCTTACAGTGATGTTTCACCTCACCCTAAGAAAGGCATTTCAGCTAGGTCAGTGGAAGCACACGGGAAGGTGCCTATTTCCTCTGTTGACTTTAAAAGGAATCTAGTTCCAACTCCGGCATCTTTATTTTTGGATGCCTTTAGTGAGGCAGATGGATCCCACTCAGTGTGGGCACCAGGGGACAATCCAGCTGTCTAGACATAGAGGTTCTATGCGATTTCAGACACTTTGGGCATCACACCTGGCTGCTGGCTGACATTGCACCCATGGATGTCATGTCATATCTGCCAGCTGCACGCAATGTCTCTGAAAGTATAAAACATCTAGGCATGTTCCATCAGGACAATTACTTTATGAAAATATTTTACAATCTCATCAAGACACAGCATCATTTGAAAAAAATTATTTTCTGTAATGTTGTATTGACTGGCATAAATTATAATTTAAATCTTAGTTCAATTCATCCAAGAAATTTCTTCTAAGTAAGGTTTGGGCTAGGTAGTAAATTGCTTTCAAGGCCAATGAACTTACTGTTTGTTAATGTTGGGCCATGACTGTTTTTTTTGAGGCTTCTGGAAGTTCCTCAGAATATTTAGATTTGCTTAAAAATCGGATTAATTCAGGCAGCTCCACAGACAAGTAATCTTCTTGCCTGTGAGTTATCTAATTCTGTAGATTTAAAAATATTTAGTGTTGCTGTTTAGCACTCTTCCCCAGAAGTGAGAGAAAATAAAATATTTCATTCTTCTTTTAGAAAACAGACATATTTACTTAAGTCTGCATTTTCTCTATGAAGATTAACAGTTTTACCATCCATACTTCTATAATACTGTAAGCATTTTGTTCCTGCTTAGAGATCTTCTTGTTATCTTTGCCCTCTTACCCATAGATTTTCAACTGATCCCTTTAGTTTTCTTTATCAGTTCTCTCCATTATCTAATACTGATTTTATTCATCGCTATCAGGCTCCATATTTTTTCCACTATTTTTTATCACGGACTTCAGCTCCCTCTTAGCCAGGATTGCTTTTTAAATGAAGAAAATACCTTTTGTCAGTGCAAAACTCGTATCCAACACAACTTTTAAAAACTTCCCTCACCTATCAGCCATACTTTTTTTTTAAGTAATTTTCCACTCAGTTTTGGTGCTAGTAGTTTTTCTTTTGGAGTGTCTGTTTTATAATTAAGGAATGAGGAATCTGGAACTAAGGTGTGTATATAAAGTCAATTAATTTGCTTTGTTCTAAACAGCCCCTGAATCTTGTAATGAACCACAAATCATCAACTTTTGGAGAACAAAAAAATAATCTTTTTTTAATTCTAAATTTTTTGATTAGAATTTTAATTCTAAATTAACATGAAAACCTTTTGGCTCTTGAGGGCTTTTTAGGGCTACTGTAAAAAATAAGATAAAGTAAGGATACTCTAAGATTCTGCAGTCATGCATGGGATCTATCTTACTTGTCCCAGCTTTCTTAGACACCTATGTCTTTTGATGATGTTATTTACTGGCATAAGCTGCCAAGAAGTAGAAGTTGTTATTTCTATTTTTTATAACTATGGGCACAGCATTGAGAAGATGCAGAGGAAATGACACACCTTGCACAAAAGCAGTTGAAGCAATACGTGGTAGATTTTGGTTCTTTGGATCTTTCCACAGTGACAAGACCTCCTCTTGGCTACAGGCAGGAGAAAGTCATTGTGGGTTAGAGCAATATTATTTTACCACGGTTTAATGGAGTAACTGTTATGGCAGGAATATTTAACATAAATAATGAATTTTGCAATCTAAATCTAAAAGCCTGCTAAATACCCTGGTTTTGACACTTTAAGTTCGAAACGGATCTTCAGAACAGAATTCAAAAGTGAGTAATATGTCTGAACTTTCACTTTCTGATTAGCTGAGTGTTAACAATATTTACTGTTCCCTCTGTCTGTTTATAGGTATTTCTGTTACCATGGCATTATTAGCAGCTTTCTCGTGGATTACAGCCCCACTATGCTAATGAAATGACAGAACAGAAGACAGTTCCGAGGTATTAAGAAGGGCTCAGCACCACTGCCCCTTGGGCCAGATAAGTAAAGGGACTACCGTAAAGGTAACGAAGCCTTGGAAACAATATCTATTGAGAATGTGTCCATAAATGTCACAGAGTAGGCATCTTTTCAAAACAGTGTCACAGCTGTGACCCTATTGCCGACTTATTTTGAAAATGTGGTCCCTGTATTGATAATCAATATGTTCCATTGTGACAGAGCAGACATATAAATGAATGCTTTCAGTTTAGATTGGATTAAAGGAGGCTGCGGTAGCGAGTGGGCTGTGTGGCAAATGCTGCTTCTTTTCTAATTGAGCCACTTGCTTTTGAAAGAGTCAAAGATCTCCCTGGTGGACATAACATGGGGTGTACTAGAAGGATAAGGTTAAAAGAAAGGAGGCTAGAGGAGTTCAAGGCACTGTTTATTACTTCTGAACATTTCTGAATAAAGGGAGTGTTAGCTTTTCAGTGAGGAGAATGCAGCAGTCTCACTCCTGACTGTACTGATTTGTAAGAGCGTCTCTCCCCTTAATCTTATTCTTTTCTCTTTAATCTGTATGTTTTATAAACCTTACCTTTTCACTGACCCTACCTTTTGAGTTAATCCCTAGTGTCCTATGTCTCTATGCCCGTCTAGGTCTATTCAGTCTTAAAAAGACATTCGTCGTTTCCAGTGGCACCACAGGGATCAGGAATGCGCAGCATCCATCCTAAAGGCCTTTCCATTGCCTCTTCAAAAGCCCCATGTTCTGTATCCACAACCAAAATGGTTAGCACTGACACACGCTGAGTCTCCTGTGTTTCCTAAAAAATGAGATGAGAGACAGAGAGAGAGGAAGAAAGAGAAAGAGCAAGAAAAAAACAAGGGGGAGGGAGGGGGAAGAAAGAAAGAAAGAAAGAAAGAAAGAAAGAAAGAAAGAAAGAAAGAAAGAAAGAAAGAAAGAAAGAAAGAAAGAAAGAAAGAAAGAAAGAAAGAAAGAAAGAAAGAAAGAAAGAAAGAAAGAAAGAAAGAAAGAAAGAAAGAAAGAAAGAAAGAAAGAAAGAAAGAAAGAAAGAAAGAAAGAAAGAAAGAAAGAAAGAAAGAAAGAAAGAAAGAAAGAAAGAAAGAAAGAAAGAAAGAAAGAAAGAAAGAAAGAAAGAAAGAAAGAAAGAAAGAAAGAAAGAAAGAAAGAAAGAAAGAAAGAAAGAAAGAAAGAAAGAAAGAAAGAAAGAAAGAAAGAAAGAAAGAAAGAAAGAAAGAAAGAAAGAAAGAAAGAAAGAAAGAAAGAAAGAAAGAAAGAAAGAAAGAAAGAAAGAAAGAAAGAAAGAAAGAAAGAAAGAAAGAAAGAAAGAAAGAAAGAAAGAAAGAAAGAAAGAAAGAAAGAAAGAAAGAAAGAAAGAAAGAAAGAAAGAAAGAAAGAAAGAAAGAAAGAAAGAAAGAAAGAAAGAAAGAAAGAAAGAAAGAAAGAAAGAAAGAAAGAAAGAAAGAAAGAAAGAAAGAAAGAAAGAAAGAAAGAAAGAAAGAAAGAAAGAAAGAAAGAAAGAAAGAAAGAAAGAAAGAAAGAAAGAAAGAAAGAAAGAAAGAAAGAAAGAAAGAAAGAAAGAAAGAAAGAAAGAAAGAAAGAAAGAAAGAAAGAAAGAAAGAAAGAAAGAAAGAAAGAAAGAAAGAAAGAAAGAAAGAAAGAAAGAAAGAAAGAAAGAAAGAAAGAAAGAAAGAAAGAAAGAAAGAAAGAAAGAAAGAAAGAAAGAAAGAAAGAAAGAAAGAAAGAAAGAAAGAAAGAAAGAAAGAAAGAAAGAAAGAAAGAAAGAAAGAAAGAAAGAAAGAAAGAAAGAAAGAAAGAAAGAAAGAAAGAAAGAAAGAAAGAAAGAAAGAAAGAAAAGAAAGAAAGAAAGAAGAAAGAAAGAAAGAAAGAAAGAGAAAATTTCTCAATTTCTCATTAGTGACATGAGAAATGCAATTCAAACTAAGCTTCATTTATAGGAACAAGTTAACAGCAATATTGGAAAAACTGGATGGAAAATACAATCAGACTATGGAGTTTAAGGCTTCCTGGGCTCAGGGTATGAGAAGCACTGTTTACATTTTTACACACCCATTAAATAACCAGAGCCTATAGCTACATTCTCATTTTGAAAATAAATGTAGGAAGTAGGCAAAAGTTTCATGAAATGTCACAATAACCTGCGAGAAGAATGATGGACAAGAGATAAACAAGGAAGCTCTGTGCAAACCTGAATCAGACAGGCTTTTAGTTTAAGACTGGAACTGTGCTAGGACGTTGTCCGGTAAATAAGAGAATAGAATGGGCAAATCATGTTGCTAAACTAGAGTTCTTTCATAAACAAATTAATGAGGGAATGGTTCTTCCCTCCTCATGCCTTATTCTTAAGTTTTAAAAAGAAAGACTTTGCAGAACAAAATAGCAGAGTGGATTCTCAGGGCTGCAAACAGTCTGAAATTTTCTTCAGGGCTAGGATCTTCTCACGATGTTCTTTCAAGGAACCAAACAGCATTCATTATTTCCCTAAAAACTGCAACTATTGAAGGATAAGATGTTCCTAAACATAGCCACTTTTCTCTGTAGTAGATTCACACAGAAGCTAGGGGGTTTGGGTTCCAGGCCTGTAACACACAACTGTACAGTTGGTTTCCTACTTGCACGTGAAAGGACTTCTAATTGATACCATTATAAAAGAATGACAGAGGTTCTTCTTGTGCAACTTCAAGCAATAACTGCAGTTGTGCCTTTTCTGGCCCGTGCCACGTCACATTCCCATGTGTGATTTCTGGCATGTGCCATTGCATTGGTAGGTGCATTTTTTCACTTACCATCAAGTGGTCATCAGTTTTAATACACAACTTGAAAAACTGAATTCATAAACAACTTTTCTGCTAACATACTTGTCTTATTGTGGGAGATGACAGCACAATATGGAAGACTGAGATTCAGAAACATGAATTTGTTAGGCAAAAAGAATTTTTCTTAGCTGATTGCAATCTGATTCATATCATAGATTTTTTTTTTTTTCCTCCTAGCTCACTGTCTTGACCTGATCTATTTTTCCTCCTTGTCTTTCCATGTATATACTGCTGTCTTGAAGACATTCTGGAGAACAAAGACACAAGTATAGATCATCAGATAGAATACAGTGTAAAAACATTTTAATCCCCCCCCCCCCCCTTCAGTCTTTTGAAGTTTTCAAATTTCTTTTCTTATGAAAAAAAAAATATTCCTTCCCCTGGCTCTGTTCCACAAATCAGAGGAACATATTAGTGGCAAAGGGCATAATCTTGTCTTATATTCTGTGAATAGGACTACTGGGCTGAAATGGGCACAGTAGTTTACCATACTAATCAATTTTCAGTAAGTGTGATGGCAGAGGGGGCATTTGTAAATATGCTGGCAGAACATAACCTTTCCACAAAGACACCCATCAGTGAAACAGAGCACAGATCCAGAACATGTCAAGGAGATGAGCTGTGGAGCAAATAACGCCATCTGTACTGCTCATGATGTTCTTGGACCAAAGTATCAGAAAGGTGTAAATGAGTGCCACATTTATGTTCACAGAATACAGCCATGATTGATAATAAGCTACCAATAACAGTGGGGCTTTTTTTAATACCATGGAAAATAAACAATTTTGGATGAGAAACTTCCATGTGCATTATCAGAAAATGAATAGTAGCCTGCAGAATCACTCAACGTGTAACCTTTCATTATGCAACTTATCACCAACGGAAGAGAAAATAAATAAATACAGATTACTTCAGCAAATTCCTCCATTTACAAGTTTGTTGTATTCACCATTTGCAGATGAAGATTTTTCAGGAAATATGTCATGAAAGGCCAATTTTAATCTCAGCAGGAGGATTTGGGACATCTGACAAGTATCTCTCAGATATTCCTGTTGCTGAAAGAACCCAATTCCACATTTTCAAAAGCAAGGCCGCTACAACTTAAAGCATGTCCATTGTACAGTTTATTCTGGATCAAGGGTATGAAAGATTAATGGGCATGACTGTGAGCACACTCTTTGCATTGATAGGGAAAAGCTAATAAAGTCTGCCTGGATCTCCATGCCATGGCCACTCAAGGCATGAGGTTCACTTTGAATTTCTATGGTGATAAAATTTGAAGCATTACAATGAAATAGACAATTACTAACTTCAGAAGATGATAACTTACTTGGAAGCTACTC
Source organism: Pygoscelis adeliae (assembly GCF_000699105.1). Taxonomy (NCBI): domain Eukaryota; kingdom Metazoa; phylum Chordata; class Aves; order Sphenisciformes; family Spheniscidae; genus Pygoscelis; species Pygoscelis adeliae. The sequence continues at coordinate 757,614 of NW_008824359.1, read as the reverse complement.
AGTACTTCAGTGTTTTCATTTCAAAATACATTGTCCATTTTTTTGACCTCCATAAAGGCATTAAGATAAAATTAATGCAGACCATGTTACTCATACATAGTCATAGTCAACTCCTACTTAAATTATTAGGAATCTTTCTATTGACCTGAAAGGGAAAAAGGTTACCCTGTAGTCCAGGCAATTACTATCCTGAACAACTAACAAAATAAATTCTAGTAGTCATTGTTTCAAAATGAAATTAATCAACTGTTTTTGATAATCTCGGAATTGGGACTCTCAATTTTTTCCATAGATGCAGCAATATCATAAAATAAAAAGTTTATTTGCCCTGATTTTACCGGGGATCAACCAAGTTGTATGTAAATGAATGTTTGCCACTGAATTGTACGTCGCTTTTTTTAAGGTTGATCCAGACTCTGATTATTGAGAAGAGCTGGAAAAGAAGAGTGAAGTCAAAGAAAGTTGTAAGGGGAGAAATAAGACAAAGACCAAATAATTAAAATAGGCAGTCCAGGATTTTTCAAAGTGAAAGTGCCCACCTATAAATGTATTCATCATCACTAGACAAACACTATATGAGGCATATTTAAGTCTCTACACTGTTGGTTTTAGTCTGTTACAATTGTTTATTTTGCTGTTCATAATGCGCTTCTCCAACTTATCTTCCTCCTTCTATTTCTCCTTGTTCTTCTCTCCTTAAAGTTCTTCATCTTAGAAATGGTGGAAAAACATAAGGATCCCCAGGAAAGTAGCAATTAGTAAATAGAGATATTTCTGCAAATAAATTTCTTCATATAAATACCTGTATGAGGTACCTTTTTAATAGGCATTCATACCAACAAAAATTGAAATAAATGGCTATAGATAAGCAAACAAAGGAAATGTTAATACAGGTCAACTTAAAAACCAAAGGAATTCAGCAAAATGTTTGCATATAACATTTCCCGTTCTAGTACAGAATAAAGCTTTGGTCTAATATTTGTACCACTGTGAGACACAAAAAATTATTTCATGCTTTACAGAGCAGACAGATAGCTTCTGACTGAAAAAAGACTTCAGTGAAAGGGACAACTTTCTTAGTAAACTTGTACTCCAACTTGTAATATGAGGGAGTCACCATCGAGAAAAATAAATTGTGTATTCAGTTAGTATTTAAAAGCTTTCAAAAGCAAGAGGTGAGGTTCAAAGACATTTCAGCTCAGGGTTTTTTTTTTTATAAAAACATGAAAACATGTGAATCCCTCAAAAACCAAATTAGTTGAAAATTAATAATTTGCTTTAAATCTTTTTTATAGTGGTGTGCTTACAATCTTGAAAATTAAGGAAGAAAGCTTACTGCTTACTGGAAATAATCAGTACATTTTCCAATTAAGAACATAGTCATACAAAGAATAAAAAGGCTAATTTTGTTTTATAGATTACCTACAAAGAAATTCTTCATAGCATTTGTGAAAACTAGAATAATGGTCTCTGTGATGTAGACAGCGCCCTCATATTCTTTTAAAATTAAACCATGAAAACCTGCTCAGGCAGGAGGAATACTGGTTGAGGCAGAAGAACCAAAGAGCAGAGATGTCCATTCACATGCCTGCACCTTTGTGAAGGTTGCTTTTATCTGCTGTGGAAGATACAGGTGCTGGCTGTCGGAAAAAATTTTTCCCAGCCCCATTCCATTTAGAGAGAAAACAGAAGAAAGCCAGTAGTAATTCTTCTGAGTCTTGCTAAGTACTCTTTCAAACTAGTAAGTACTTTAACAACACCATGAAATGAAGCACCAGTGGCTCTGATTGTATCTATGCTCTTTGCATTGCCAGGGAAAGCTACCCAGGTAGGTCTGCCTGGATGTACAAGCCACCGTCACTGACACTGGGGTGAACCACCTCCTAGACCTGCTTATTTCTCATCCCTGACTGCAGCAACAGCTCAGATGAGTAGGTTATATAGATGCCTAACTAGTAGACAACGGAAACCGGAAAAATTGAATCCCAGCTTGTGCATACACCTCACCAATGCAGCATTCTTCTTGTTGGTATATCCACCACATTTTGGTATGAGTTAGAAATCCAATTCTGTTTTCATAAGCTCAGGGTATATAAGGTATTATTAACAAGCAAATATTCCCATTCTGAGTGTTTTTCTGGATACTGTGAAACAAGTATACATTGTCTCAATGAACAGTGTTTTCAAGGGTGCTGATTCATTAACATTCAACAGTGATGCTATGGAATTACAAATGGAGATCATAGAAATACAGAAAAATAAAACAGTGTCTGAAACATCAAGTATGGAAGAAAATTATTCTTATTTGGCTTAAAAAGATCAACATTTTTTCCTGACAATTCTGACTACAGTCTTCTACCAACAGGCACTAATTAATTATAGTGTCTTTTAAAGGAATCACTCATTTCAGAGTCAGATGTGTAGATGATGAGGCCAAAAGATACTTTTGTGGTCACCTAGAACAGTTTCTCACAGAAGTCAGACTTTATCCCAGTGTGAATTCTTGATTCAGATCAAAAGATATATCTCAACAGGAAGATAGCTTTTAGAAAACAAACCCCAATCCTGATTTTAAATTTACTACTGATGAAAAATCCCTTGGTAAGCTGCATTAAAAACAAAGAATTCTTGTTTCAAAGACATATTCCCATGTCCAGTCTTTGTCTAACTTCAAGTCCTAGGTGAAGGTTCAAGTATATTTTTCTGGTTAGATTGAAGAATGCACTATTGCAGCTTGCTCACCAAGCAGACATTGACTCCTTAATCTTCTCTTTGATAAACTCAATACATGGAACTAATTTAGTCCTTCAGTATAATATGTTTTCCAGTTCATTAATCATTCTCATAGCTCTTCTCTAAATCTTCTCCCATTTTGTAACACTCTTCACTGAATATCAGAAAGGATCCTAATACAGAGGGGTCAGTGCAGAACCTAACAATACAGTAATTTAATCTCTCTATAACTTCTCATATCCTCTTGTGAATTCATGTAGCAGTCTCATTAACCTTTTTGCCACAGTGTTATCTTTAGCAGCTCATTTTCATCAGATTAACTCCCATGACCTCTAAGTCCTTTTCACACTCCCTGCTCCCAAGAACATATTTCCAATCCTGTATGTATAACTGATTTTTTTTTTTCTGCCCCTGTGACTATGTATTGGGAATGTACAATATGTATACAATGTATACAATACTTTGTACAATACTGGGAAATAATTTGCCTGTGCTGCAGTTCCAAGCAATCAAGGTGCCTACATTTTAGTAACCTATTTTCTTCATTATTTACCTCTTCCCCTATATTTTTCTCAATCACAAGCTTTAGCAGTACAGTTCTGTATTTTCCAAATTGTGATAATGCATGAGTAGTGAAGAATGGATCCTACTGGGGCTTCCCTGAGAGGATGGCTGCTTCCTAATAATTCCCATTTGCAACTTGTGGTGGGTTGACCTTAGCTGGTGACACATGCCCACCAAGCCACTCTCTCACTCACCATCATCAGCAGGACAGAGGGAGAAAATAAGATGAAAACTCGTGGGTTGAGATAAAGGCAGTTTAATGAAAGAAAACAAAGGCCACGTGTGGAAGCAAGGTGAAAAAAAAAGATTTATTTTCTACTTCCTATCAGCAGGCGACGTTCAGCCACTTCCTGGGAAGCAGGGCCTCGGTACATGTAGTGGTTGCTTCGGAAGACAAAAGCCTTAATAATTAATGCCCCTTACCTCCTTTCTCTTAGCTTTTATTGGTGAGCATGACGTCATATGATATGGAATATCCCTTTGGTCAGTTTGGGTCAGCCTGTCCCAGCTGTGTCCCTCCAACCTCTCACCCACCCCCAGCCTATTGGCCTTTGGTGGGGGAGGGTGGAAAGACAGCCTTGATGCTCTGCCAGCACTGCTCAGCAGTAGCCAAAACACCGGTGTGTTAACAACACCTTTCTAGCTACCAATACAAAGCACAGCACTGTGAGGGCTGCTATGGGGAAAGTTAACTCCATCCCAGCCAGACTCAATACACAATTGTATTTTGAAGCTCATTAATTACTTTTTTCCATATTTATTAATCCATTGAATGATTTTGCACCATTCCTCCTACTGAATGAAATATTGCTCTGTACCAAATCAAATGCTTTGGAGATGACTAACTATATTAAATAGATTTCTCAATCAAATTTGTAATCTCATAAAAATGTAGCAAACTAGATTAACAAATCCTATTAGCATATACTGATGTTGATTGGCAATAATTAAAGTAACCTCTTTTAACTCTTTATTAATTTGAACTGCATCAACCATTTCACTATTGTTCCTGAGATCTATGTCAGGCAAACAGGCTCATAATTATCACTGTTGTCCTCCGCAACTTTCCCAAATATCAGTGCATTTATTTTCTTCCAAACCTGTTTTGGTTTTTTTTCAGGCTAAGGTTTCCAAAACTAGTGGAAAACAAGCAAAAGTACTCCAGAGAGGGATCCAGCCAGCTCTTTCAAAACTCTTTAGTGGGAATAGTTAAATCCAGCTGAAGAAAAAGTATGTAACTTATGTCTTGTATACATCAGCTTTCCTGTTAAAAAACAAAATACATTGGTACAGAATAATATATTAATATGGTATGATACATATGAGCCATTTCACCTTTTCCCAGAGAGAGCAGAAATATTTATGTAACTCATCATAACCAATGTCCTGCATTCAGCCAGGACTATATGTGAAGGGAGAAAAAGCAGCCCGTTTTTGCCTTAATCTGTGTAAGAATCCAGCAATAAGAACTGTTTTCCACCTCTGCCTGACAAGGATGGAAAGATGAGAGAAGTTTTTGACTCTGTGTCTACCTCACATGTCCACATAGCAGTGTATTTCCCATTAATGTCAACGAGGATTACAAAAACATATGTGCGGGTGACTATGTCAGTAAGTAAAGAAATTGTCATTTGACTGTGCATAAATTTCAGAACACAGGTGATTCAGCTTGTGTTAGTTATCCAGCCTGCAACCCAGGATACTCGCACTTATTTGCTGAAAGAAACAGAAAATTATTAGTTGGCACAAATCTTTCTCCATTAGGGCTGGAGCTAGACTATCTATTCTCACTTACTTCTTCTGAGTCACTATCAGATTCTGTTACTGTGGAAGAATTTTAATGATTGTTTGTTTGCTCTTCAGTTATAGACACCACTTATAGCATTACTTTCTGAAAGTTTTCTAATTGCTGAAAAGTTTGGGTGTTTGTATGTTGATTAACAGAACTGAATTGGCAGCTGTATGTTCACTCTAGGTTTCCTAAAAGGGTGTAATCCACCAAATGTGCATTCACCTTCCCAATTCCCACAATACCATGCCAACAAGCATGGGGATAAGTACTGCCAGATTGCCTGACACCACCATGTATCCATTCCACCTAGATTGGGGCTACAACTGTTCTTGGCAATACCATGAACCTGTCTCAGCTGCCCAGTCTACAGAAGGGATATAAAACTATTTCTCTTTTGGCTACAGACACTTTCTTTTCAGCTCAAGCTGCAGAGACTTCTGGTTTTAAGTTCAAAACGTTCCTGGGCTAAATCTCAAACGACAGCTAAAATGGCAGCTGTCACCCTGTTACCATGCCAGCAGAATCTGAGGCAGCGATTCTCGCACTTACGATGGGGGAGCACAACATGATTAAGCCACGTCGAGCTTCCACTGACACCAAGTCTGCCTTAGGAGAAGTATGGACCATAGGTGTCTGCCACCGCCTCTGTCCCTGAGCACGGAAACTGCCCATCACCTCTTCCAACAAGGGGTAATTTCTACACTGGGGAAGGGATCATTTTTAAACATTCTATTGTACAGAATAAATCTAGACAAAGTGATGGGTTATATCTGAGAACTAATGAATTAAGGCAGGTGCACGTTGGTATAAAACGTGCAGCACGTTCCAGGGCTTTGCCCTGTATCTATGTTTTGTCTCATAAATGTAGCAAAATTGTGAGTTATTCTGCAAGGAAACCCTCCGACCCCATAGAACTGAGCCAAAAAGTAATTTGCATTTAAAGGTAGCCTCGACTGCTGTGAGAATTTATTCCAGTTTTGTAAACGGACTCATCTTATTCAGACCACATAGGAAACTACCCATCCCCATGCTTAAAACAGGCCTTATAGTAAAAGAACATGGGGTAGAAAGCAGAGCTTTTAATTTTTTAGCTATGTCCCCATAGTTGCAGCAAAACTAAACTTAAATTTCTCATTCTTCCAACTTGCTCTTCAAACCTCCAAAGATAAAGATATTGGACACATTGCGCTAACATAATGCCATACGCAAATCCACAACTAGGTCAAATTACAATCTGAAGGGGGAACATTTTTCCTGCGTTGATAAGGATTCCAGTTCAAATACAATCACAGAAATAAATATAATTCAATATAACCTTGAAAGCTGACACCAAGTAGTTACTTCCCACATTGAAATAAATTATGGGAAAAATGAAACGAGAAATTCAACAGAAAAAATCTCTAAATATATCCTACATTTTGGTCATAGAACTGTAGTCTTGTTTAATTCATTCGCCAAGGACTTTCAGCGAAGCCACCGAGGCGAAGGGCTCCGGAGCGGAGGATCGCGCCGGGGGACCCTGCCTGAAGCGGCAAAACCGCGGCAGAACCCGCAAAAAGCAAAGGCGCAGGGAGGGAGAGGGTGCCCAAGCCCCCCACCCCCAGCCGGAGGAGGGAGCACC
>NW_008824359.1:750605-750857 GCF_000699105.1 Pygoscelis adeliae | reverse complement strand
GACTCAGCGTGGGCGGGGACAGGAGGGGCGGCGGCCAAACCTCCCCACGTAGAAGAGCAGCCCCCAGGGAGCGCGGCGCGTCAGAAGGGCGTGGCGCGGCAGTTCACGAGGCAGGGCGTTGCAGGGCAGGCGAACGGGCAGGGTGCAGTCCCCCTCCTGGCTCTAGAGGCCGACTCAACTGGTAGTCGTCGCTCCTCCCAGAAGGGGACCGGCTATGGTGTCCACTCGGCCAAAAGCCGTCGCCAGAAGGAA
>NW_008824359.1:721947-746736 GCF_000699105.1 Pygoscelis adeliae | reverse complement strand
ATTTAAAAGACGTGTAGATGAGGCGCTTAGGGACATGGTTTAGTGGGCATGGTGGTGTTGGGTTGACGGTTGGACTCGATGATCTTGGAGGTCTCTTCCAACCTTAATGATTCTATGATTCTATGACTAATACTCAGCTACTGTCCCCATTTCAGAGATCAAAACATTGCTGCAGAGCAGTTAAATTATTTGCACTAAGCTGTAGTGCAAATTGAAATTTCAAGCCATGTTTTTCTGGCTCCTATTCCTTTGGCAAAATCTTTCTAAAAGCTACTTCATCTGCATTATAAATATAAAAATATTACATCATCCTTGTATGCAGTATCTTATTACTGACATGTAGAGTAAAAACTATATACTTACAGTCATTTTATATCAGTAATATAAATTATATTTATATGATGTCATCAATAATTTAAAAGATTAACATAAATTATGATTACGTATGGCTGCTTAATAAAGGTATATAAGTTCACTACAGGAAAATTTGAATATCTTCAAAATTAAGTGCACCAGAAGAAGGAAATACTGTACAGTTCCTTTCTGCTTTATTTTTTTTTATTCATCAGTTCAGTCACTCCTATTCTGCTGCCTTCTTTGTAGGGACAGGCAGAAATAGATGGAATTTATTAGGAATCACACAAAAAACACAGAAATGAGCTCACCAGCCCAGAAGGAAATCTGTGGCATTAGCCGCATATCTGTCTGTGGCTAACATATAATCTGTGGATACTGTCCTGGTTTTAGCTGGGATAGAGTTAATTTTATTCCTAGTAGCTGGTACAGTGCTGTGTTTTGGATTTAGGTTGAGAATAATGTTGATAACACACTGATGTTTTAGTTGTTGCTAAGCAGTGCTTACACTAGTCAAGGACTTTTCAGCTTCCCATGCTCTACCGACTGAGAAGGCTGGAGGTGCACAAGGAGCTGGGAGGGGGCACAGCCAGGACAGCTGACCCCAACTGGCCAAAGGGACATTCCATACCATGTGATGTCATGCTCAGTACATAAACTGGGGGGAGTTGACTGGGGGGGTGACCACTGCATGGGAACTGGCCACTCATTGGTCGATGGGTGGTGAGCTTCACTTATTTGGCATATTCTTTTATCATTATTATTTTTTTTCCCCTTCCTTTTCTGCCCTATTATTAAACTGTCTGTATTTCAACCCACAAATTTTACTTGTTTTTTTTCAAATTCTCTCCCCCATCCCACTGGAGGGGGTGGGGAGTGAGCGAACGGCTGCGTGGTGCTTAGCTGCCTGCCCGGATAAACCACAACACCCTCCCTTACAGACATTTCAGAAACTAGTTCAGCTGATTCTTACTGTCATGTCAGAGGAAAAGTGTCCTCCTCTGAAACACTGATAAGGAACTACACAGAGTGAACAGATAACATCCTTATTATTATACTATATCATGTTCAAAAATAAACCTCAAATATTTAAACTCATAAGCCTCCACAATAAGGCTGCACAAGTTGCATGTGAGATACATCAGTTGGTGAGATAAGCAGAAACATATAAATAGGTATTGTGCAAATTGAGAGTGGGGAGAGAGAGAGTGAGTGCAATACAAAGAGACTTTTCAACACTATCAAGAACCTCACCCTAAACCCCTTCTCCGCATAACAGTGGCATCAGCAGAGCAGATGAGAAAGTGCTAATGGAATAAGGAGACATATCACAAACCTCAGGAAGCTGGGGCAGGAATCTGCGTTATAGTCAGGTTATTGTGACAGTTCATATGAAACACCAAGGTATGTGCCAGACTTTATTAAGTGAAGGGTAATCATTCAAACTGGCATAAAGGGAAAACCTCCTTTGTTTTTATTTTTTCAGGAACCCATCACACGTGTGTGTCCCTGCATACACACACATGCAGACACACACACACAGAGTCATATTATCCTGTAGCCAAGCTGAGCAGAGACTTGCATAATGCACAGTGCATACATCAAATTCTAGTCAGGTGCAGGAATAGAAAGAAAGGAAGATGTAGATTCTACAAATAAAAAAAAGTTCATGATGTCATGTCAAAAAAAAGACCTGAAGGAAAGTCAAGCATTATTAAACATTTAGAGATGACTGAAGTGTTACTGTATGCTTTGACCAACATACAACATCACTGGTTTTCTTGGCATCTACCATAACGCAAATATATGACAGTAATTCACGGTTCTGTATGCATCATGCCTCTAGGGACATGTAGGGGAAGACATGGTCTTTAAGGGGATGGAGGTGGAATGAGTGCCAGAATAAACAAGCCCCCAGAAGTGGGGAAACTGAGGCAGTAAGTTTGGACTGTTAATTACACAGGTGATACAAAAAAGATTTAGCCCTGTAAAACAGACTTGGGCTTCAGCTAGACCACCACACTGGTTACGCGTTAGTAAGTCAAGCTCCCTTAAATTGATACCATGCTATAAGCCTAACTATTTCAAAAATCATCTTTTGAAAGTCATTTTAAAACTGGCTAAAATACAACCTTTTCCTAGACTTAAAAGTTATTTTGGAAGACAGAAGAAGAAGCGGGGCATAGCCAGTTTCTGGCTGCTGGTAACTTCCTTTCTTGCACAGAAACAGAGTATTTTGACCAACATACGTACAAACACTCATGAATAATTCCTGCGTAATTTGGATTCCCAACAAAAAAATAGTAAAAACAGTGGTGTGCCAAACACAATGCTGTGCACAAAATTAAATATCTTGAGAATCAGAATATAAACTGGGATTAACTTTTGTAATGGGGCTAAGGCAAAGCAGTCTTAAAGGTTGTGATGTAACCAGAACAATACCTGGCCATTTGCTCATGGTGATGCGCTTGCCATCAAATGTAATAAAGACTTTCCAAGCACCAAGTCCTCACCAAACTGTAGTCCCCAACGCCTGCTTGCATTGGTATCGTCATCATGTGTGCTTGACAGGTTGGGTTTTATCTAACACAGGTATCTGGAAAGAGAGCAGAAATCCTGATCCTCAAGGTGACTTTCTATCTTCCATTGACTACAGAGGGACACTTGGAGAGCATGCTTAAACTAGATAGCAATTTTTTTTACTGATCAAAATGAGTGTGATGAATCTCACATATGTGCCTGGCCCAAATTAGACTCTTCACTTCCTTTTGAGGTCAAAAATTAGTTTAAATATGAACAGTGGGGTTTTTTTCCTCTTCCCTTATTCTACCACTGTACAAAGTAGAGATTATCAAAACATTTCATAGGTTCCTAAGTACGAGAGGGCTCAATGGTGCACAGATGGCCAAAGAGTAGAATGTTGGTTTTTTCTTTCAGTCTTCACTTGATAACAGTGGCTGTGATTAGATGTCTAACACAATTAGCATCAACGACAAAAGGGTAAGAACTCGGGATGGAAAAGGTAAAGTACAGGTTTAATTCTATTTTGAGAAGCTGGATGTTTTTAAACTGGCTGGTCCTGATGAAATTCACCTCAGAGTACTTAGAGAACTGGCTGAAGTGATCTCAGAGCCCTTAGCAATTAGTTTGAGAACAGAGTGAGGACAGGTAAAGTTTCAGAAAACAGAAACAGGCGATCATAGTTGTTAATTTTAAAAAAGTGAAAAGAAGTGTAGACCAGTCAATCTAATTTCAATTACCAAAAAAAATACTGGTTCAAATATTCAAACATCTGGATGGTAACAAGGGGATAAGAATCAGCCAATGTGGATTTGTCAAGAACAAATCACGTCAAAGCAACCTAGTTTTCTCCTATGACATGGTGACAGGCCTGTGTATTGAAAATAAAAATATCTTTACTTTAGTAAAGCTTTTGGTAGTGTCTTTTATGACATTTTTCTATGCAATCCAGGGTCTTCCTGAAACTGCCATAAGGTAGGGACACAACTGGTTGGAGTACTATGCATAAAGAGGAACTGTTCAGCTGGAAGGATGTAACAGTGAGGTCCACTGGGGACTGATTTGAAGTCTAGTTCTATGGAACACTTCCAATAATAAAAAATGTATGATGGAGTAGGGAATATACTTGCTATATTTGCAGATGATTCAAAGCTGGGAGAGGCTGAAAAAGCATGTGGATGATGAGGTTAGAATTCAAACTGACTATTATAAATTGGAGAAATGATCTGAAGTGACTGGGATGCAATTTAATACGGGCAAAAAATCAAAAGTTATCCACTTAGGTAAGAGTAACCGTCTGCACAATTATAGCATGAGGAATAACAGTTCTTCTGAAAAAGGATGCATGGGCTATAGTGGATCATAAATTGAGCATGAGTCAGCAATGCTAGGCTATTTCAAAGACGAAAGGGAGGCTTCATCCTGGAAGGTAAAAACAAGAGAATCATATAGAAGACAAAGGAAATAAACTTTCTATTTATTTCACTCATCTCAAGTGCTTTGTCTAAATTTAGGACATCTTCAGGAAAGATGCTGACCAACTATAGAGACAAGAATAATCAGAGGGTAATAAAACACGACCTTTGAGGACAAACCGAAATGAGTCGGTTTGTTTAGTGTAGGTAAGTGGCATTTAAAGAGCTTTTTGATGGTCTTCATATATTTTAAAAGATTACTGCGTAGAGGACAGGAGCAAATTCAAATAGGAAAGGAACAAATCAGCTAGCCTAAAATGCAGTGATGGAGAGCTAAGTTAGATAGTAGAAGAAAGAATGGTAGATATTGTTAAACACTTGAATAAATTGCCTAGAGAAAACATGGACTTTTCAACACTGGAGATTTTCAAGAATCCCTAAGCTGAACATCTGTCCGGCATGGTTTAGGAAGAGTTGACCACGCCTTGGGGCAAGAGTATATACTGGATAACCTCTCAAGATGTCCTCCAGAAATGTGATTTCTCCATGATTTTTAATGTGTTTGACTCCTGTGATAACACAGACACATGGAACATGAGAAGAGAATTTTTCTGGTAATACGTACGGCAGATCTAGTTTACATATATGAATGTAGTACCTCTGGAAAATATTTATTGATGTGACTGTCTACACCTCTTTGTCACACTTTCTATTTTACAATGTCTCCAAAAAAGTCTCCACTTAAGAAAGAGTCCACTGGAATTCCTGAAATGAAGTGACAAAACTTGCCCCAGGCACATGTAAAAGAGAGAACAGCACCATGGAGGACCCGGAAGAGTGCTCTAAATTGCCTTAATGGGTTGACGTAGACAAGTATCTCAAATCAAACTGGTAGCATGCATGCATTTGCCAGTAGCTCTCAAAAAAAGAGAGGGAGGGGGAAGTAACAGCTCTAGTTGCTCTTGACAAGATTTCATTTAACTCACTAGGTCTCTGACCTTTCAGCGTTGGTGGAAATAGAAGTGGAAATGTAACACTGAGGGGGAAAAATGCATGCAAATAATAACCTTTAAAACCACCCAGTGAGTCTTTTTTTTTTAAAGGAGAGAAATCTGATGATCCAATTATGCAAGTCATTAGGAAAACAATGCTGAAATTTTGTGGCTAATGGGATTTTAAGTTATATTGACAAAGAAAACCAATTATACTTTCAAAACTTCTTTTCTCTATCTGCAATTGCATTATTTTAATGAAATGGCAAGCTAAACCTCAAGTAGCCAAATTAATGTTAATTATGGAAATAGTTGAGTTAACAAGAGAACCCCTCTCTTTCCATGACCTCATAATTTCACAAGTCTGAATAGAAGCATGAAGTCATTCATTTTGCCTCTAAATTGTTTGATGTTGTAAATATAGCAATCTTCAAACTCTTCAGAACTCCTACTTTAGAATAAAATTTAGATTAATTTTCTTAAGAAGTACAGTGGAACCAGAGCTCAACCACAGGATGAAAGCAATTCCAAGACTTGGGAATATTTAGATAATGACCCAATTCTTCCAGGTCAGAACCAATTCTAGCTTAACACATTAAAACTTTTCTGCTTTAATTGATTTTTCCACTATCTATTTATCTTTCTAATTGGATAGTAAGGTACTAGGTAAAAAAAATCTGTGAAATCCAACCAGTTCATGTAAGTAATTTCAATAAGTGAAAGGGCCGATGGGAAATTTTGCAAGGTTACTGAATAATTAATAGAAGTCACAAAATTAAAACAACTTTTTATCAGTTGCTAGTGTCATCAAGCTAACGGCAGAATAAATCTGTGATTCCCTAAAAGATATTCCTCGCCGCAACAAGCAATTTTATGTTTTATTGAGTTGACTATGCAGAGAATAAAAGAATCATAGAATAGTAGAAGTGTCTGAGTGGGAATGAACCTTTGGAGATGATCTGGTCCAACCTTCTATTGAAAGCAGGCCTTAGCCTGGTTTATTGAGGGCCCTGTCAAGCCAAGTCTTAAATATTTCCAGCAAGAGAGATTCCACCACTTCTCTGGGCAAACTACTCCAATAATAAATTGTTCCCATGATGAAGAATTTCCTTCTTACCTCCTTACAGAATTTCCCCTAAAGCAACTTGTGCCCGTTGCTTCTTGTCCTGTCACCATGCATCCTCGTGAAGTGAGTGCCTCCATCTTCCACATAACTACATTTCAGGTATTGGGAGACCATGATTAGATACCCCTGGAGCCTCCTCTTCTCTGGGCTGAACCCTATTCCTTCAGCCTTTCTTCATATGTCAAGTTCACCAGCTCTCTAATCCTCTTGCTGGCCCTTTAGTAGATCTGCTTTAATTTTTTGGAGTCTCTCTTGAACTGGGGAAACTCTAACTAGACATGATAGTTCAGGTATGGCCTAACAAGTGCCAAATGGGATAATCACATCCCTTGATCTTTAGGATATACTCTTGCTAATGCAGCCCAGGACACAGTTTGCCTTCATTGCTGCAAGGGAATGTGTCATGGGAGCATTACAACCTTGCCTTGATCAAGAGCCAAGTGCCTGGATATAATGAGCTGCACACAGCAGGGCAGTGCAAACAAGACCTGAGTGTGGTGAGGCTCGATACAGGCATGGATCAGCAAGTGACAGGAGAACAATATCTGAAACTGCTGGAAGGGTATACCATGATATCAACATGGGCTGACTTGATTGGCAACCTGTGCCAACATCTGGCTATATACACGCACACACACACACCCCCCTTTCCAAGTAACAGAGATCATGGAGAACCATTTTTATGAGGACATCTGACACCACATAGAAGCAGGGGACACCAGGTGGGACCATTACAGATCAGTGCTGAAACACCTGCCAGTCCTAGTCTCCTGCCTGTACTGCTGCTCCTGCCCCAGGTGCTAGACTTCCATTTGTCTGTATGTAGACTATGTCAGGAAGGGGATGGGTTTAAGTGGTCTGACTGCTCTTTTCTTAACCTAACAATGTGCAAGAATCTAAAAATCTTGCCAATTTGCCTTCAGCAGTTGTATCACACATAAGTGAAAGAAGAGGTGTAGGCCTCCCTTCCATGCAATTGCAATTCATTTCTTTTGCCAAACAAAAACTTTCCTCTTAAAATGTGCCTAGGTCTGCAACCGTATCAGATAGCTTACAGTTTACTGTTTGGCATATGATTTTGGCTGTGAAATCAGTCATTTGGTTTCAAAAATATTTTTAGGGCTAAATGTATTTGGAGGCAAAATAGTCAGGAGTGAACATACATTACAGAATGGTATCCATGTGTTAGAAAAAACATGCGTCCACCTTGGAATGAATGTTGACAAATTATTCAGAGTTTTGTATGGTTGTTCTCCCCATCACCCTTGAGCTGTTTATTATACTGAAGTGCTTTGGAACTGGCGTTATCCTTTAACAAAAATAAGAGATAGCACTGCTGCAGTGATCATAACTTGGTTCTGAAATACAAATGACAAAGCGTAAATGGACCCAGACACCTCACAGAGGTCAGAAAATCTTCTTCCTTATTTTTAAGGAAAGTATGCAGAGAAACAAGGATACTGCTAACCCACTGACACTGAAAAAATTACAGGCTCATAGATAATTTATGTTGGAAGCGACTTCCAGAGGTCACCTGGTCTAACCCTCCCTCTCTTCTTATTGCACCATTTGTGGAAAACTGCTCTCCTGTGTTAATAGACAAGTTCCTCACTGCGCCATTTAATTTTTGCTCTTGTTCTGAAAGTTGTATCACATCAGAGACTTAGAAGATCTAAAAACGAATGAGAACTTATTAGATCCCTGGGCCCAAGCCTGCCTGCAATGTGCTTCCTCCAGTAGCTGTAAGATGCTAAAGATGGTTTGCCTTTTTACATGAGAAAAGGCACTTCTAACAATCTCTGGAGAGAATTCCACTTGCAGAGCCAGATTTTGAGACACTTGGTAGATCACATGCATTTTAGATTTTCATACTAATTAATCTGCCTCCAAAATTTACCATAATCATCTTGCATGCTAGATACTGCTGTCCCCATGTGCAGATAAGACACCTCATTTATGATGTGAGAAAGAGACGGCCAGAAGAACACGTAAAAAGTGAGGCTGCCTGAAAGTGGAGGGATTTGCTGAAACGATAAGGACTTGCCACCTGCAACAACCCAAGGGAAGACCAAGAAGAAAACCAAACCAAACTATACGTGACAGATATTACTCATGTCTTGTAATGCACAACTGGAAGGTGGTCAGAAATTATGGTGATCAGGACAGGATCTGAAGCAGTACTGAGGGGAATGGGAACAAAGCCCAAAAACCCTCAGAGAACCTGGTAAAGAGCTCACTTGAAATAGTGAGAATAAAAGCCAGAGGCTGACTGAACATCCCAGATTAAAAGGGCAACCAATCTGGTGTCCATGTGTGGGAAGGCTTCACTGAACACTGATGTACTGATGTATTAAATCTAGGACTAATCAGATTTTTCTGGAGGTGGGGTTTCCTGGTGTACTGAGAAAGGAGATGTGTGTCTTCAACACTGTCTGCAATTCATCACAAAGAAATGCCTTGTTATTGATATGTTTTTGTACATAGATTGCTCACTGGATTCAACACATAAGGCATCCTCCTTTCTGCCAGACTCTACCTACTTGCCATTTCTTTTTAGCAGCCAAATAAAATACATATTAAAATACTTTTTTTTTTACATATTAAAATACTTTTTTTAAATACACATTCAAATCATCCTTTTATCCTTTGCTTTACACAAAGACTTATTTCTTCATTCCAGCCTTGAATATTGACCTAGCTTTCATAGCAAGAGCTATTTAAAATTCCTACATTTTGATGGAAAAAATAGGTGACAGCTGCTTTTAATATTCTTTTTAAGAGCATCTATAACAACAGCTAGAGAATCAAGGTAATTCTGTTAGCCAAGAGAAGTAGTTCGGGTTGCTTATTTCAGTCACATCGGTTTCATCTTTGATTTTAATAAGATCTTTTGAATTGGTTGATTTTCCCTGAAGAGTTTGCAGTAACTCAACTTGGTCTGGGTGTCCTCAATTCCTATTGAAATCAAAAGAATTCAGACACCTTCTAGAAAGTTTCAGTGCTCAAGACTCCAAACGGATATTTTTTGTATCATGTATTTACTGAGATCCAGACCCTAGACTCCTTGCACAAGAGCACAGTCCAGGAGAAAAGTAACATGAGCAACGTATGCAAGATCTGAGATGTAAGCAATGTTGCCTTTTTCCAACAGCAAAGCCAATTTAAATTTCCATTTTATGCTAAAAAACCAATTTAATACTGCCTTAAAAAATTATTTGATCTTTTTCCAGGACACTTAAAAACCTCATTAAGAAAATTTAAAGGAAACAAACAAACAAACAAAAAAGCCCAGAATTTCTAAATCTGCCTGCAGTTTTACATCAAGCAGCATGCCAGAATATATAAGTTCAGTGCTACTAACATCAACTCAGTTGCTCCCAATTTGTATTCATTTAACTGCGCAGTGAATTTAAGCCCCACTGCTGAGCCAATGGCAGAATGAGCCCTTAACAGAACTGCATGCGACTGGGTGGGAGAGAAAGGACAATATCTCTCCAGAACAGCAATAAACACTGATCAAGTTGAATCCACAAGGGGAGAGAAAATTAGCATGGGGACAAATTCCACTAACTAGTTACCACGCTTTGTACCTGCCTTTACCCTATTTTACACATGAAAGATAGAAACAGCTTTGCCCCCAAAGAGCAGAATTTAACAAAGAGGGCAGATGTATTTATTCTTTCATCTGTAACAGTATCCTGCCAATGGATTAGAGTCTGTAGCTGGCGTTTTTTCAGCACATCCATCGACAGGCAATAGCTGTGTTTCCACATTCAGCAACACCGCTGCTTGTGCAGAAGCTGTCTCTGGCAGCTCAATCCAACCCCTTGGGAAAGCAATCCAAATAATGTTTTTTAGTAACCTGTATCAGTTCCCCAAAACAGCATTGCAGAGAGCACAGTGCAGAGGCAGGCATGAGCCAGAAAAGAAAGGGTTAGGAGTGGCTACCCTGGCATTGTCATTGGAGAAATAGGGGATGCCAGGTACAAGATGGGCAAGGGTGTCAGAGCAACCCCAGCCTGCATCTCACCTTCCAGCTACTCCTCCTCAGGTTTTGCTGTGCTACAGAACAATAACACCAATGTCATCGGGAGCATAATAAAGGGATGTATAAGCAGTGTTGTGTAATAAGTAACAACTTACTCCACTACTCTTTTTCTTCTGAACTTTGTTTTAACTCTTTTCTGAAGATCAAGACCTGATCTGTGTTTTCATAAAATATTATTAACCTTAGACCACGTATGTAAAAACTCATGAGCAGTTATCAGTAATTCCAGCAAGTGTTCAAAGACAGTGGCTTATAGCCTCTGAGTGAAACTCATTTCTCTTCCCAAAACAAAGGCATATGTACAGTATTCAGAACACACTATTAGCAGACAAATTGAAAGATGCTGTTCAAGCAATAGTCTGTATTTATTGCTACTACATAGCTATCCTCAAATGGAGGACTTCAGCACAATCACTGCAGGTTAGTGCACCTTTTCCCTTACCTCTGCCTAGTCGCATTTGAACAGCACCTCTGGTCAGTGTTGAAAGCTTGGCAGTTAATTTACAGAAAACTCTCTGTTGCCACTTGAGGCCACGGGACCACCTCCCTCTAACTCCTATGTTTGACCTTCACTCCAAAGCCTGGTCAATAGCTGAATCTTTCATGGTATCAACAGCACAGAAAGTTACTACGGCAGCAGGCACAGTTACACAGCTCAGCCCTGGGATCATTGGGTTTTCAGGGATGACGGGTTGTGATGGCTCTCTTTCTCCTCAGTAACTCCTTCTTCCTCTAACCCAATTTAGTCTTGTTAGGGGAACTATTCCCTGTTCCTGGAGGACATCACTGTACTGTTCAAGTTTCACCACAAGGTGACATGAAGATCTCATCTCCTTTTCCACCGCTGGGGCAGAGGATGCAGGTGGGGACTCAGCTCATCTACAGTCACTTCTTTCCAGTGCTGAAGCAGAGAGACTGTGCCATAGCTTGAACTCCACATAGAGAGGTATAAAGCAGAAGGTGGAGGAGGCACAGAGGATTTGCACAGCAGAAAGAAGGTCCTGCTTCAGTGGGATGGGACATAAGAGAGTATCATCAGAACATGTGTGGTGTTCGACACTAGCACTCAGTACTTCCAGCTCTTTAGACTGAAAGTCCTCATCTCCTGTACTAAAAACACAGACTATCCTAGGGAATACCACAACTTCTTCCTCTCTGCTGCTCTTTCTCCAGGCTAAAAAACAGCCTAATGTTCACAGAAAATGTACGTGGGTTTCACGTACATGTTCAATTTGTGGCATATGTATATAATACTCCATCTATAAAATGCAGCTTTGCCACACTTCTCTAAAAGAGAATATATACCAAGTGAAAGAGGAACTTATAATAGCCCTAAAAATAAAACAAGAAGAGTTACCGTTTTGTTTGTCGATACAGAAACAAAGAACTAAATGTCTGCATGCAGGGAAGGCTTGCTTGTTTCCCAAGCGGGAGGGGAGTCTGCCTGCAACGCCGGGCGGCTGCAGCCCGGCCCTGGCTGGGTGGCAGGGATGTAAATTTTATGTGCTGCAGCGCCATCTAGCCCAAGGAAATAAAATACCACGTTGGACAAGGGTTGCTGGAGGACACTTTGTAGTGCTAAATGTTAAGTTCATAAATAGCTTCTGACCCTGGATGAAACTTAGCTTTTGGCTTACTGTTTGAAACTTTAATCTTTTGTTTTCCTACACCATAAATGCAGCTGAGCAACATACAAGCTCCTCTGAGAGCTATCTGCTATAGGAAATAACGGACATATGCTATTTTCATTATTTCTCATCCAAAATGAAACTTGAGATAACCTGAAATAATGAAATAAGTGAAAACCCAGCGCATGTACATTTTTGTGGGTGTTTTGGTAGAAAACTGAGAACTTCAATAACAGAAGGAAAAAATATTTTAAAAATCTAATAATGAAAGAAAGCTCTTGCTAGTTTTGCCAGTGTAGAATTTTGTTATAAAGGGAAAAAATCTATAGTGTATTATATTTTTTTTTAATTTCTAGAAGTGTCAAATGAATTCCTTAGCTATTCCATACAAAGTTCAATTCACTCATACCAATCTGAAATTTATCTAAATTAAATATCTGGGTTTGGATACAAGTGAATTTAAATCCACCAGGGAAAAAAAAGGAAGGCTTTTAAAAATCTAGATAGCTTCTTCATGATGATGTCCAGTTTAGTCAATTCAAAATGTGATCACAGGTCTTCTAAAATGTAAGCTTTCAAAGACAGCATTGCTGATATTGTTCCACTGTTTTTCCTTCAGAGTCCATATTCTGTAATTCTTTGAGGATTTCTAGTTATGTTCATAGCAAGTGAGAATTAAGTTTAATATGAAGTAAGGGCACATCTACCTTTGAAGTTTATCACAGAATGAATCATCCTTTCTATTGATTATGAGGGAGCCTACATAACTAGTTTAGCTTCCACTGTGTACACCTCGGTTTTACTAGGACAGACCTGGTTCTTCAAAGAGTGTACTTGAGCCCCAAGATTACCGGAGGTATTTTATTTTTTTTAGTTCTATGAGAATAAAATTTTCATAATTAATTTTTTTTAGCTTCAGGCATGTCTTTCTACACAAAGGATAACCTAAATCCAAATACTAGATGCATACCATAGCAGTGTTACAAAGTGGTATTCAGCTAGCCCTGACAAAGCCAGCTCGGGAGTCAGAAACCATGTAGATCCACTAAAAATGGTTCTTTGAGAGTCTAATGCACCCTGTTCCTCAGCTAATTACATAGCTAATTCAGAGCTTGTGTATCACCACAAAGCACTGTACTGTGAAACAAAGACATACTCTAACTCTTAATGGATAAAAGCTTCTCCTCCAAGAAAAAATACCTGTGTTGCTGCTGAATGAGAAGTTGATAGTAACCACACACACATGAATTTTAAGTAGCACATTTCTAGTTTTTTCATAATAATACTAAAAACACGCTGGTGCACAAGTGGCCCAGCACTTTTTAAAAAGACTGGTCAAAGGGGAGAAAATGTTAGGAAGACTTGCAGCCACAAAGAAAACCAAATATGTGTCAACAGAAGCGTCAAGATTTCCTTGATGGTCTACAAGCCCATACCAACTGGAAACTCCTCACCCACAAGAGCTTCGCACAAATGAAGCTTCCCTGGGCATGAATTCTGATCCAGGAACCCATTGTGGAGCAACAGCACCATGGTGTTTCACAACTATCCAAATACATTTGTAAGCTTTTTTCCCCACAGTGCACATACTAGCCTACTTGAGGACATTTACCACATATCTAGCAATCCACAGGTTACTTCTTCCTTTTCATGATACTATCATTTCTAAATAATTTCAGTTAATTAAAAGATAATGATCAAATTTACCAACAGGCAACCTTTATTTGATGGTCAACTTCTCTCCCTTTCAAGCCAGAAGCTGTTAAGATGTGTGTGTGTGCACGTGCATATATACGTGTCCATGTTTATGTTTGTATTGACTTGCAGAGCAAACCCATAGTCAAAAGAAGTCATATAAATCTTCTCGCATAATGTGCTATATTGTGCCTTTGCTTCCCTCCAGCAAAAGAGGGATTTTATTATAAATCATCGTATATGCACCAGTTAAGAGGTGCAAGTTAACCTCCTTAATATTTTTTGTTATTGTTACTTACAATGATATCAAATAATTACATTAAAATAAGGTCATATTTTTCCATCAAAAATTATCCATTTTAAATACAAAGTCTTTATACTATCACTTATGAATTAGAAATGCTGCATTCATACATAGTACCACTGTACCATTAAATGTGTATATAACATTATGTTGGATAGGAAAGGAAGGAGGAGCTCTATTTTGCATATACTCAATGTCTAATTAGGTTTCATATTTGGGCTTTTGACCCTGCTTTCAGCTGGGAGCCTGAATTAGCGATTGAATTTCTGTTGGGCTGGTGACCCTATTTGCAGTGTCACAGCCTGAGCTGGGAGAAACAGTTCTTTGGGAACCCTTGGCTCGCAGTTACATGTTCTCCTTGTACTCACTACGACTCCCTGGGAGACTCAATTAGCGTAGGACCAAGTTCATCTTTCTTGCACCAAACTCGCTTCTAAATTTCAGAGGCCTAAGGAGGCAGACCTTCAAAAATAAGTTTCATAATATTAGCGAGGTAAGGTAGGTGATCATAAAGGCTTTCCAGGGAGAGAAGTCATCTATGTAATCCCGTACCTAACTTGACACTGGCAGATTCTCCCTCTGAAGTCCTTCAGAAGCGTCTGCTCTGTCTACTGACCACACAGGCGATTTAGACATTTACCTGAGGAAGACTTGCTGGTAAGGCACATAAAACATATTAGCAAGTCAGATGTCTATGTATGGTGGGCTTGAGCCTAGCTTTGTTATCATCATTTTGTAATTCATATCTCCTATAGGCTACCAGCATATACATTTCACCAATTTTGACATATTTACTCATTGAAAAAACAGGCATAAATAGGTGGAAAAGAGAGAAGAGATAAGATGAGACCTGAATTTAAATGACTGTCATGTATGAAAAATCGAACTTACATTCCCAATGGCATCACCTCTGAATTCTGCCCTTAGAATTTACATTTTATCATCCTCATCAAGATCAAAAAAATGCTTCCCTTCTCTTCCCTTCCAAAACAACTCTAAACCTTGCAGCATAAAATATAGTATAGCCACCCAGGCACCAAGCATAATAAAATCTAGCAACAATAACTCAAATATGTGTCTCCTTGTCTGAGTCACTTTAGAGACATCCAGAAACATAAATATATGTTTTCCCTGAAAGGTAACAGTTTTCTTCCTTTTAATCTGAAATAAAATTCTGTCCCCATCTCCCTGGGAACTAAAGGTGACAATAAGAGCTTGACAATGTTCAAGAGATGTGCTTTTCACATTAACATTGCCAACAGCTGCACCATAAATACCGGGTATACGGAAAGTGCATTCAATCATTATAGGAGGTGCAATTTAAAATCTGAAATTCACTCAAATAAATCAGTAGAAAAGAGTTAAGGCATCAAAGTCTCCAAAACCTAAAATGCACTTCTTTGCTTCTCTGTTCCAGCCTTATTTGCAAGGAATTCTAAAATCTACTGGAACAAAATATTCCCCTTAATGTTCTGTAAACCGCTTACGAAATACCAAGCTTTGTTCCGTTCATCTTTCCTTTTCCTGTGCTATCCCCTTGCCAGACGTCAAGGAGCTCATGCCAGATGTCTGCGAATTCATGGCTTATGAAGGGCAGGATTGGATGAGTGAAGGAAAATCATGCACAAAAGACAAATATATTACCCTCCCCCAACCTCCTCTCCTTTATCATCACCGACACAGAGTTAAACACATTTCACACAGAAAGCTGGGAGCCAATATGAGCATCTTGTAATTATTTGAGATATAGCACATGCTGTCGGACCTCCTGCATTCAGCCCTGGAGGTCCTCCATTCTGTTCCTGAGGATATTTGATATGATGGCATTGACTGCATGCTCTCTGCTAGGTTTGCTCTGCACGTTAGAGACCCTAAAGAAGAGGCTACAAGGGTGCTGATAGTAGCCCTTGCCAAAGACACCCTGCCAGTGAAACAATGCTTGTGCCCTGCTGGCGTACACAGGAAGTGCCCAAAAATCGGGAGGGGTGCCATGAACTGCAGTAGTGATTCAGGTTAATATTCTTTCCATCCTTACAGCCCTAGATACTTGGTGAAAGAGAATAAGGAGCAGAGCAAGTAAAGGATGCAAAACCTTTCAAAAAGCCAGCAGTGAAAACACTGGAGAGTCCTGAGCCAGTTTGTATCCAGGATGCACATTTAAGGGAGCACAGTGAGCCAGGTGACATTTCTGAGGTATACCTGGTGACTATTTCACAAGCAGATGGGAAATGCCATATTCCTTAGCGGACTGTTAACAAGGAAACAGCCTGAGACAACACTAAAATTATTATTCACTCTAAATTTCATACAAGGAGTCTGTTCTGTACCACAGATATTAAAACTTCTTCTATCGATTTATCAGTTCTACATGTAAGACTTTTTGCTTTAGCATCCCCATTCTTGAATGTCTCATGCAAGATAATTGAGGTAATTTCCTAATATCTCCTTTTAACAAAATTAGTTCCATTAAAAAGTGAAGAAAAAGATGGGGGGAACAGAGGAAGATATAGAAACTGCTATAAAACATAACTGATTGATTTATAGTCTCTTTAATAGACTGATTTAATGTGTCTAATATGTCTATGTCTAATTCCAGGCTCATTTGAAAGAAAAAAAAATGCATTGCCAAAGGATAGCCCATTTTTATAAGCCGGAAATTTCAAGAATAACAACAGTTTCCCCACACACGTTATAGGCTGTCCTTATCAAGAACCACCATGGGAAGTTCAAAAAAAAGAGTACAAGAACCAGGTGAAGTACAGAATAAAACCCCCAACCTCCGCTAGTTCCACAGCGTCAGCAAAATCTACCCTGCAGTCATCGCTCCATTCTCTTCACACTTGCAAAATAATCATTAAGTTACATATTTACAAATCTAGAACGAGCCCTGTTTCTTCAAAAACCAGTCCCAGACTTCAACAGTCGCCCTGATGACTCTCCTGGATCACTGCAAACAGGGGTAAGGATTAAAGCAGGACAAAAACGTATTACAGATTGCCTCAGAAAGCAGTCCTTGGGGAAGCGCACTTGTAAATAAAAGCAAAGTATGAGGAATTTCTAATTCTGAATCTCCCATTCATTTTTCCCCTTCATTGAAAATAGTGTATCAAAACACACAAACTGCCTCTGCAGCCTGACATTCTCTCTCAGTCTCTCGGTGCTACTGGAAAGGAACGGTCTTTTGATTTATTTTGCCCTTCAGAGCCTATTACTCTTATCCATCTAAAGTACACGTGTTCCTTCTTTCTTGTAGAAAGAAACGTCTCGTTTCCAAAAAATATGCGTTTTTTTAATGACACCCTACTCCTTACAACATTTTCTATTTCTGAAGCAATTCTAAATGAATGAAATGAAAAACAGGCATATATAGGAAATTTAGGGTGCTTTCAACATTGCACACAAGCTACTGTATTGTAAATGACCATTTTATAAAATGATGCAGTCCTGTTTGATATCAACCACGGTTAAAAGTAAAATAAAGCCATTTCCTGGTTGATTTCAGTTGGAATTGGAGATAGTTTTTCAATATGACCCTCGGCAGTGCTTAAAAAAGTGGGGGAAAGAGGCAGATAAGGCACTGAATGAAATAAATGGATCCAATCTGAACCCAGTTACTTCAGAAGTTGATAACATATTGGAAAGGCAATGTGCAACCTGCAACCTCAGCCATAAGAAACCTAATGATGGATGAAAATGAAAAACGTTAGGATGCCTATCTATCTATGAGAATTAGAATCCTTTAAACAAGTTATGAGTGAAAGAGCTGTAGCTAAACCGTATTTTAAGCCAATTAGAAATGAATGAAAAATGTAATTTAAATGGACATCATCTTTCACTAATATTAGAAAAACAGTACTTTCTACATTTTATTGGAGGTGATAAATTTATTGTGACACCTGAACAGGACAGCTATTTCATACTACAAGACAGTTTTTTCTGCTTAACAAATAGCCAAAACTAACCCTCATTTTTTAATTTAATTTCCTGGTAGTGAATCACTCATAATTGTAAATTATTTCTATTACTTTTACCTATAATGGATGGGTTAAAAATGAGCTTTTATTGGCATAATCAACAAAAATAGTTTGGATTTTACTGCATCATTGTATCATTACATCTAGGAAAATTCTGTCTAATAATTCAAAAGATAAGCTGTTAATCTGCACGATGCATGTTAGTTATAAGGTGCTGGATTCTGGTCTCCTCTATACCTTTAAAAAGTTATTTATCTTTACATTCATAGCAATGTAACTGAGATCAGATCTGGTCTACTACATCTAATTCCCGACATGTTTTTGACATCAGTTGGCCATTATACTGTGCACGGCAATCTTATGAGTTACATTGCCATATATTATCCTCTAAAAAGCCACAGGTCAGACAAAATTCAGGTTATGAACTCCCTTTTCTCCCTTCCTACACATATACATGCGGAGTACAGTAGAGAGAAGCAAAAGAACCTGCAAGGTCAAAGACTTCATCATCTTCTGGCCTGCGTGCAGAGGTGGCTGCCCCCTTCAAGGGCTGGCAAGAAGATGCATGGTGAGGAAGTGTATGGTTTTGAACCAGGAGGGGATGAAATCTTTAGGGCTTTATACTGCAGCCACCGTGGACGACAGTGAAGAAACAAGCCCTTAAAGCTTTGCTGATCCAAAGGCTGGAGCTCAGTGCAGAACATCAAATAGAGAGGTAAGAGGCAATCTTCTCTCTTATTGTCTCTCTAGATAATAGATGAACTACATATGGAAAATATCTCACAAGAAGCAGCAACATGATTGCAGAGACATACTTTCCTATCATCTAATGCAGTTCAAGCCTACTGATTTCATGGGGGGTTCTGTGACATAAATGAGAGCAGAGAAATGCCCTTCTGTATCAGAATTAATGTGCTGCTTTCCTTGGAGGTTGTTATTGTACATCGCAAACAAAAATGGTGCCAGGCGATGAGCAATGATACTTCCAATCCACAAATAAATAGGGTATTTAGTATTGCCACGGTCTATGGTATATCATTACACTGAATTGTTTTAAGGTCAAACAGACACTGTAAGTTTATTTTTATAATGAATACGTATGAATTAGATCTGACCATAGGGTTGGTTTTTTTTCCAGAAGCTATTATAATAAACCTAATCTTTCTTTCCTCCATTGGCTCTGATCTGATACAATTTTAATGTACACAGAAAGACTTAGATTATGCTATCCTCAGTATCTGTGATACCACTTAACAGAAAAACAGGTGAATCTGCTTGACAATAAATAGGAAAATCGTGATTTTTCTTAAATATGCATTCCAAGGCATAGCCATTAAACTCATAAAATTAAAATTTTTAGCTTGAACAATTTATGCTGTCACCCAAAGCAAAATTTCGTATTTCCAACTCTCAGTCATTACCAAACTTTTCCTTAGAAAATTAAAAAATATGTATTTTCCTCCTGAAAGGAAATATAAAAGCAAAAGCTTACAAGAATACTGCCATTTGAGTAATTGTATAAAAATTGCTTTTCCCATCCATAATATAAGCTTACTTTAGCACTGAAAGAAAATCTTTAATTGGAATGCCACAGTGTGTTAATTCCAGATACGTAGCTCTTCACTATTGTCACTTTGCTAGTATGGCATTTTCTCGGTTCCTACTGAGGACATCTAACCCAATGCTAGGAGCACTTGCCTGGAATAATTACAAAGACTTCTAGTCCTTGAAGAAGCTCTATGGGGGAAAAAGGAGAATTAAAAAAAATCTAAATAAACTTAAAATCTCCCAGAAAGTTCTTATTATCTAAAAGTTAGCCATTGTTTCCATACTTCAGATTTTTGGAATAATGTTGCATGATCAGATGTTCCCCTATACAGTCTCTTAATATGCTGAACATTCATAACTTTTAAAAAAGGCCTTCGAAAGATCACTACTTATACAGCTTTCATTACCACCATCCAAGTCTCATAGTTTTCAGTACATTCCTCCCACAAGAAGGGATGAACAGGGCTGGTCTGTGGGATGTGGACAACTGCTGAAGGTCCAGGCTACAGAGCACCCTTGGGCTTGGAGGCACAGCTGGGTGGTAAGAGGGTGCAAGAGGGGGAAAGGACAGGCCAAAATCTAGCTGTGAGTGATGGCCTTCAAGACCATAATGGTAGCTTTGTCAAATAGTAGGGAAAACTGCATGAAAAACTTTGTTCTGTGGAGTTCTGTGAAGATAGCAGAAGGAAGGAAACAGATCTGGGTTAGAGAGACCAGGATCCTCACAGCAGAGAAAAGTGACATTTTTCAATCAGTCTAAATGATTCAGGCTCCTATCACCATTTGAAAATGAAAAAAAAAACAAAAAACCAAGGGACAAAGAGAAAAAGCAAAAAGCCTGGGAGATATGAAGAAGGTCCTCTGATGTTTTTACTCAGATTCATGCCTAGTGCTATGTCACGTGCCATAGACTGGCTGTTGGCAACTTCTGAAAAAAAATCCTTTTAATTGCTGTTACATGCAGAGCCATAATCCAGGTGGTTTTAGATGAGCTTGGGGCACTCAGCTGATGCAAAATTTCCTTATAGAGAATTTCACTATCCACCCATTGAAAACTCACAGAAAGGGACATACAGAAGCTCTTGCAATGTCTTGCAAGTGGTAGATTAAGTCATAGCTGGATGAAAAGGTAGTTGCTTTCCCTGGCAGTTATAGACCACTACAGTAACATCTCCACCCCTTAACCTCATTACTAATTTGAAACTGTTCTAGGATCATAGTTGGGAGATAGTACACTGCACAGCCAGAAAAAGGACTATGGAACAATGGCTCTGCAACTTTCCTTCCTGAGCAGCACTGATACCACTTACATTACTATTGAGCCATATTTCTAACTCCATCAGGACTTTTAAACCATCCTCCTGATCACCAATTCTGTTGCACTGAGCACTGCAGAATACACTTAGCATATGCAAGGCTAATTAAAACAAAATTCTAATTAGTACCTTTCTGATTTTGAATCCATACAGCATCATATGTTGAGAATTAATTAAAAAATAAAATTAATTATGCATTGGTATTTGTCTCAGGTTATCAGCAGACAATCTATGTAAAATATGATATCTGGTTAAAGATAGGTCACCTATTAATTAAGAACACTGTGACCAAACTAATGGATGGAGGTCTTAGTAATTCATAATAATGGCATTAATGAGAGCCATGACTTGCATTTAGAAGATATTAATGTGTACTTGGAAGAAATAATGATATCAGAGCAGCACCCGTTTACTCTCATCAAGCCCAAGCCTTGTCATAAACACAGGTTATTTGCTTTTGAAGACAACGTATTACCAGCTACGTTCTCTTCATAACGCATAAAGATCTACACTCTCAACCTGGCACCTTGTGAGGAGAGACCATGCCCTGTTTTATTTCTCAAGTTCTATTAGTTATGTTTGTTTATAGAGGATGGGATAAAAGAATTTAAAAAGCAATGAGAGCGCACCTGTTCACATTCTTCAGTGTTGAGACTGATGTCAATGTAATCGGCATTCTTAATTTTGTCCTTGAAATGCGAGAAGTTTGCAAATCACTTAGCTGTTAAAAACAGAAGAAGAAAAAGAAAAAGAGGCAAGGGGTCATTTGAAGTAAGAATCCATTCCTTAGAAAGAAACCCTAATTTACAGAAGGTGCTGATTACTATTGTTTTACCAAGACCTTGCTGAAACAGAGAAATTATTTATTTGTGGCATGACCTTGACAAAGCTACTCCTTTCTGCAAGGAGAAAATTGAAAAGTAATAGCTGGCAATGACACCTTAGCACTGAATCTCAAATCTGTGTATTCGGATTCCTGTCATTGTTTTTTATTTTTCTTTTTTTCTGGAGCAGGAAAAAAATGTCTCTTGAATTTCAATCACTTAAGATTCAAACCTCTCAGGCACAGAGCAGTGCTGGAAGATGCTGAGTACAATGAATTTTTCCCACCATCATCATATCTCCCCCTTTGGGAGATGAAGAATCATTGGCCCAGCTTCCTGCAGGATCACATCTTTAGTAATTAGTTACTTGATCCAGCTCTCTGTGAAGTCAATAGGAATCTTTCTCTTGATTTCAGTAGAACTGTACTGAGCTCTCAGCAAGTTCAGTGTGAGTTTCCTCTGCATAAAGACTGCGGGGTTTGCCATTAGATTAATTGCTATCTTTTGTGGGGCCAGATTTTGCAAATTGAAGAATCCTCTCAGCTCTTGCTGAAATCAATGGGATTCACAGGAGGTGCTAAGCCGCAAGTTCAACACCCCATCTGTATCCTGCCTTTTGCAGCAGTCATAAAATTATGCTAGGAGACTGGATTATGACAGTCTTGTGCAAGCAGATATGCTTAATGACTCTTTTAGCTAATCTGCACAACTGCCTCAGTACACAGGACATGGTTCTTAAAAATACTTGCCAGTGTGCACAGCAAATGCTTTAAAAGTTAAAAATCTCTAATTAAATACAAGAAACAGGGCTTTGGGGGAAACAAAAAGCCCAGCGTACAATTAGCATCCTCTAAAAGTCTGAGGTAGAGCAAGATCATCATATTCTGCCGCAAGGTAGCTCACATATTTCTACCAGTTTAAACATCTCATATGAATAGGCCAACTGAGTGAGAAATAGAGTAACAGTGGCCAAATCACAGATAAAACTCCAGGAGAATTTCTGACAGATTGCAACATAATTCCACCCTTTTTGTTTATTTGTTTGTTTGTGTTTTAGTTGCCAGACACTTTCACAGATCCATTTTTAATGCAGAAATTTAATGCAGAAATTTATTTGTTCCTTTAATGGTTTCATAAAATATTTACCATGGTCTGTTTAAATAAAGGAATGACATCATGCATAAAAAATGAAAAAAAATGTGTCTGTAATAAGCTAGAAGTTACATTTAATGAAACAATGCCCATAAATGAAATTTCATTGAGTGCTGCTGATGCTTATTTCAGGTGAATGCACTTTGTATTTATTAGTTTTAAGCATGCTCATCTTCAGCTTCTGTAATCAGAATTACAATATCCACTCAAATGAGAAAAGTAATTAAATCATTAAGACATACTTTCTTAGGGCTGGGTGATTCTATGGATATGCAACAGTTGGCTGGCTCCTGCCCTAAGCCTCTAGCACAATAGATTAATTGTTTTCTCATTATTTTCCAGGGGGTATCTATCCTCATAACGATATGCATGTACAGTCTAAGTAAAGGCTACGTGCCTCATGCACACTCCAGCACCATGTGTATATATCTTTGGGCTACTGGCACAAAAGGCAGCAGATTCCTTGTATGAATAGCTATGGAGAATTACTTGCCACATCATGGTTGAGGCAAGACTCATGAATGGCAGAGAGATGGCTATTGGACATTGTCAAGGTTTGGTAGACATTGGACCCTAACTGTATTTGTTTAACCTCTATTCAGTGGATTAGATGCAAAGCTGTACATACAGAATTCACTTTACGTACACAATTTCAGTAGGACCTACTCCACAGAAGGACAAATTTTGAAGCCTGCATTCATATATTCAATTACTCTGTCCTTCTGTGTTGCAAGTTTTCCAGCAAATGCCATGAAAAAGTTCAGGAGATTCATAGTCCTTTAAGGCTTGCACAAATATTATAAACTAGTCAAAGGACAGAGTGGGTCTTCTGCCCAGGATGGACCATGCCTATTGAGAATATTATCATGTGGTCCCCTCACAGCATCAGCCCTGTGCCACAGTAGAAGAAAGTTTCAATACCCCCCACTCGTCCCCACCTCCTACATCTCAGTCCCAGGCTGTTTGCATTGTCAGTGTACACATTATGAAAGACAACAATGCCAAGGTAGGAATCAGATAATGTCACCATAATAGTTGGGTAACAGGAGCTGATGGAAGAGTTAAAAGCTTTCTAGCAGTCCTTATAAATACACTCTTATTTTGGTGCTTCAAACAGTCCTTAGAGAGGGAATTTCCAGAAGTCTCCCTCCCAGAGTTAAGCTCCTAAGTGTTATTTGCATGTATCCCTGCTTCACATATGCACCTGTAAAGTCCCCAGTACTGCTGCCTGAAGTCATCTAATTTTAGATGTAAACAATGAAGGTATCTACATCTCAACTAGCTACCTCATGTTCTCTTTATAGTCAATGAAAAGAAATGACACAGCGCTGTGGTTCGTATATGCGGGGAGAAGACACGAAAGGCCAAAGTTCAATTAGAGTTGAAACTGGCCAGTGCTGTGTCAGATAACAGGAAAGGCTTTTTTTAAGTCCGTTAATAGCAAGAGGAGACCTAAAGAAAACATTGGACCAATACTTGTTGAAGATGGTCATCTGACTAATAGGGATGAATAAAAAGCAGAGGCATTCAATGTGTTTTTTGCCTCAGTCTTTAATAATACTGATAGATCTTGGGCTACCCGGTCCCCTGAGTCAGAGGACCACGAGTGTGGGAACAGTGACTTTCCATTTGTGGACACTGAAATTGTAAGGGAACAGCTATATCAGCTGAATGTTCACAAGTCCATGGGGCCTGATAAGATTCATCACGGAGTTCTGAAGGAGCTAGCGGATGTTATGGCAGGACCCCTCTCGATTATCTACCAAAGGTCTTGGGAGTCTGGGGAGGTCCCTGCTGACTGGAAGCCAGCCAATGTTATTCCAATTTACAAGAAGGGCATGAGGGAAGACCCAGGAAACTACAGACCTGTTAGTCTAACCTCAGTTCCTGGAA
>NW_008824359.1:708928-715247 GCF_000699105.1 Pygoscelis adeliae | reverse complement strand
AGACTAGATACAAGGAAGAAATTTTTTATGCTGAGGATGGTGAAACACTGGCACAGGTTGCCCAGAGAGGTGGTGGATGCCCCATCCCTGGAAACATTCAAGGTCAGGTTGGAGGGGGCTCTGAGCAACCTGATCTAGTTGAAGATGTCCCTGCCTACGGCAGGAGGGTTGGACTAGATGACCTTTAGAGGTCTCTTCCAACCCAAACTATTCTATGATTCTCTGATTCTCTTCTATTCTATTCTGTTCTATTCTATTCTATATAACACTTACAGGAAGTGATTCATCTGATCCTAAAGCACAGCTCTAAAATGGGTCAATGCTCTATAGATGTCCACTGTGTCAGATTAATCCTATTCTCAAGTATTATCATCATCTCCTAAATGTAAACCTACTCTCTACACCATAACAATAATTTTTCCAGTGGTGATTAACTTCTATTAACAATATATAACATTTGTAAATCTAAGGTGCTTTAAACTTTACTATTCTACATGACCATGGAGAGTGAAAAGAAGAAAAAAAAGATGGTGTTAATATGATTATTAGGGTGCCAAAAGTAATATTAATGCAGATACCATGCATATTCTGTAATTTTTCTTTTACGTGCTGGGCTGGAAACTGTTTTCCTGTCCCACAGAGTATTTCCACATTTTTAAATATTCCAATTACATACGAGGACAAGATAAAATTATGTGAGGAAGAGAGAGAAGAGAGAAAGGACTGGCAGACATCCCCTCAAGCAAGACAGTAAGACCAATGATTAGGCCTTTACCTTAGATGAACATGCTCCCATCCACATCAGTAGCTTGAACCAAGCATGGCGAAGACTTGAAAGTGCATCTTCTTCAGTTGTCCAGGCTATTGGCTATTCTGTGCAGTCAGTCTCTCCTTTTGATGAAGGACTCCCTTCTGAGCATAAGAAACCATTTTCCAATAAAAGATTAATCAAAATTTTATTTGATTCCCAAAACAGCTCTACTTGCTATGTTTTGCAACTTAAAGCAGTAATAATCTACATACTTCACTAGAAAAAAAAACCAGAAGTTGGAACAGTTATTAGAAACTTTCTTTTGTATTATATTTTGACATTTCAGTGTGAGGAACTTAAAAGTTAATAGCGGCAGATTACCAAGTATTTTGTTCCTCTGTTGAGAAAAAGAAAGAATAGGGGGAAGAGCCCTTGCATAATAAGTTGATTTTTAAATGTTCCAGTTAGACTTTGAAGTTCTTCATTCACTGAGTTGAATGTTAGTGAGTAAATTTACATTTTCTGTGAGCTTTATGTTAAGCTAGGCAAGTAAAAATGCTTTTCCAATCATGTATGACTCTATTTTTGTCTTTCCCTCAAACCAAGAAAAGCACAGATTCCTTATATAAAAGGATCTATGTGTGAAGATCTGAGTTTCAAGCTTCAAACATTTTGCTGCAGTTCTGTTCAAAATAAAAAAAATTGTAGTTATATATATTTTTAAACAATAGGAAAAGTGTTCTTTCAACACAAACCTATAACTCAAAAATAGGCTGAAGGAATTGTATCTCAACAATTGTATCAATTTCTTAAATATACTATTTTCTCAGATACAGACTACCATGAAAAACTTCAAGCTCCTAAATGAGTGTTTCAGAAAGACATCCAATTTTTGGGGCCCTTAATTACTACATATATGACCAGTGGCTGCTATTAAAGAGCAGGAGTAAGCTGCTGATCAAAATAATTGCATTATAGAACACACTATACTTTTAGTCATCATTTTGACATCTGATAGATACAAGGCATTGATTTGACAGTGAAACTATAAATTCAAACCATTAGAACTTCATTTCTGACATTAAAACAAGAAAATCACATTGTTATGAGGATAGAATAAGTCCTCTGATCAATATGCACCTGAAAGATGTTCTTCCAGAGATAAAAAATAATTTAAAAGCAATTTTGCTAAGATCTGTATGCTACTTTGTCTTTATTAACTCACATGTTTAAATCTGTTAATATAGAGATTAACCTTAAGCATTTTGTAACCTGCAAGTAATTTGTCTCTGAATTTTTAAAAACTGCTAACTAAACAATACCACCCTCTGTCAGGCATAGATATAACTGACTTTTTTGATAATTTTGAAATTTGACAAGAATATTTTTACATTTTGGGAGAGAGTTAATAACTTATATTGTGTAGACAGTTTTAAGATTGGCCACTATTTTAAATGCTGTGAAATTCTTCATGATTCATCACAGTGAAAATTCTTCATGATCTTTTGCAGTATGTTTGAGCTGCTGTGGTGAAGCTGTTACCCTTGCAAGGTAAGAAAAGCTGCAACAGGAACAAAGGAACACACAAGAACTGAAATATCTACAAAGGGTGAGATACAAAAATGTGGTGATCAAAAGCAATAACATATACACAGATGGTTAAAGGGTTAAAAAGGAATGGAAGACAAGGAAAATTGCATGTTTTTGAAGGCTTGCACAATAAAGAACTTAATACAGCAAGAAAATCAAATTGCTATTAGGAAAACAAAGCTGCATCCATCCTTTAGCATGACTGAGGAATTCTGAGAGTGGACAGCTGTGACTGCAAGAATAACAAATAAAGCAGGTTTGGAACTTGTCATTGGAAAAATTTTCTAACACTTTTCCTTTAGGAAAAATCAAAATGATGGGTCCCCAGATGCCTCTCTGGAAGGTTCCCATCCATTTCCCTTTCTCCCAACTGACAAAATGCTTCCACGGCCATAGCTGGAAAGCTGAAAAATTCCACAGCAGTTTTCTCAAATGGTATTTTCCATCAATTCTTAACCACAATTTTGGGGACTTGCCTTCTCATCTTGATTAAGGGTTATTTTTTTAACAATTTTTTCAAGGGAAATAATTTCCATTTTCTCATCAGTCTTAATAATAAACATCCTGTCACTTTAAAAATGCTCTTTGTTTCTCATTAATCTCTACAACATGAAAGTGAGCATTTTCAATAGCTTTTGGATCTTTCTACTAATATAAGTCCAGACAGAAACAGGGGAAAACGGAAAGTACTGAGACCTTAAGTGAAGGAGAAACCACTTTTTTGGTGTGAAAATACCATTTTATATGATAGTCGTAGGAGTTTCTCCAGGGTTTGTGGGAACTATTTGCTGAGTGTCCTTCACAAGGCTATACTTATACAGCTATGTCAAGATTCCACTTACGTGGAATCTGAACTGCATCCAGATATACATGACAGGTAACACTTTTATAAATTTCTTTAAATTTTAAAGAGAAACATGACATTCATTTTGAAGAAGCAATAACTGCAAATTTGCTCAACGAATTATTAATTCAATAAATTTTGCCTTTATGCCACTTATGAAGTGGTCAGAAAGATTACAGATGACTTTATTCATACTTAATATAACAGCTGAATGAGACCAAGCCCTAATAACTAACTCTATTTTAATTATTTTATTTATAATTTGGTAACATTTTGGTACAGGAAAAACAGAAAGCATTCTCCAGAATTTGAGAAGTAATTTACCTGAAAATTTAGAGAAATTACTTCCAAAAGGTGATTGAGCTGTATCTATTTGCAATTGTTGGCTGTATCAGCCTGAAAGCTAAGACTTCACTACTGCAGCTTCATGAATAGTTATCCAAATCATGCAATAAAGAGCATTACTGTTTCCTGACTATGTGACCTAATTGTGCTAAACTACTTTCCACATTGGCACAAATACAGCATTGATTTAATAAACTTGTTGTGAAGGTTTACGATCCGCCAGCTCCAAAGAAAGTTTTACTTGTACAAATGTTCACAGACAATAGTGGGAGAACATGCTGAACTGAAATCTATTTGGACAATTTTTCAGCAGCAGATTTCCATACTACCCAGTCATCCTTGTTAGTTTGTGGCACGCAGTGTCTGACAACTGAAAAATATGTAAATTGCTCTATACTTGTTATGAACACTCCTCCAGATTTTGTTCAAAAGCTGTAACAGACTGGGCTGCTCAGCATAATTTTTTGAAGCATGTGCAAAGCTGGTACCAGATCCTGCCCTCTTTCCATATGTATACCCCTCATTCGATTTCCATGGCATGGCAGAAACGCCCATTTAGCTACATGAAGAAAGTAATTTAACCTCAACTCCATTTCCCTCAACTCTATTTTCCTCCCATTATACACACACACTACACAGAAATTTTCAGTCTTGGTTATTATTTATGGAGAACTTTCAGGATTACCTTTTACAGCTGATTTATAAAAGTAATCACCCGCCTCTGACCAAAATGTAGCACTTGAACTTAAAATGCTGCTTCTGATTTGAAAGATGTCATCTGCTTGAATAAAATCCTTCGTTTGAAGCACAGAGAATCTTTTTGTGATAGAAAAAAAATCCCAAATTTATTTAAAATTCAGAATAATCTTTTTACTGAAACCACTTGAATATGTATGCAGCTTGCATTGGATAAATATTGTCTTTTTAATTTATTGTATAATGAGATGCGTGCATTGTGAAAACATATATGCACATATTATTTCATTAACAGCCATTTGACCCGGTAATACTCAGGGTTCAAAGCATATTCTGTTCTTTATGTGCATCCTTATGAGAAGCCTAGATTCCATTTTAAAGAGAAACATTACACTAAACAAAATTGATTCAAGAAATGTCAAAAACATGTTCAAAATCTGTCTCCCAGATATACAGGGTAGCTTTCAGATCTTGCACAGAGTTCTGCTCTAATGCTCTCTGCTCTACATAGGACCCTCTACAGCCCCCGTCAGCAGAATAAACTGACTGGCTGGTAGAAGGCAGAAAGAACTCCTGGTAGAAGGAATAAAACATGCCACCTCTGAAACAGGTAACTTTTGACGTTCACTCCCAGCTTTCTGGTCAGTACCTTGACCTGCTAAACCTCTGGGAATGTTCCAGTGGCCACACCGTAACTTTTACTTTTACTGGTGTCCAATGCTTTGGGATCTGAAGAGCCATCCAAATGGTAGAACAGACCCTTTGCCTTAAATTAAATAGCGAGTTCAACTGTATGAATTTTACATGTGGTTTATTTTTCTTCTCTATAGATGAGCCTGCGTTTATTATATACAGAAGGTGGCATTCTAGATTGTTTGCATGATGTAGACACAAAGGTTTCATATTTAGCACACTTCCTAAGTATTCTGCTAGACAGATGAAGATGCACAACACACCGTAAGCAAAAGCAATATTTCATGCCTTCATTTCATAATTAGGCTTAGCTCTTAACAAGTCACATTCTAATTCCCACCAAGCAACTACGAAGAGGGCATCTGATCTCAAATACCTTATTCATGCAAAGAATAGGTTCAGCTAAAGTGCAACAATGAATAAAATATGGGAAACGTACTTCTGAAAGGTTATTTTACTGTGTCACCAAGTTAATTCTGGCACAAGATGACTCAAACCATCTGCAGCTTGAACAAGAAGAATTAAACATTTTGACAGGCCTGAAACCTCATACTTTGATTTTCCATTTTTTAAAATCCCAGTTTAATTCCACCTCACTCCTCCCTTTTTCTAATGCGCTCCTTGCCATTATCTCTCCATTAAACCCAAGTACTGAAACCCCCCCACTGTTTGACACTCTTAACCATAGGTTGCTAAGGTTGAAATGAAGTACATGTTAGTTGTTCGAAAACAGTCACCTTGCTCAGAATGCAGACTCCAGAACTTTTTGCAAGGCTGACTTAGAGCAACCTTAACATATTACCCAGAGTTTGTGTGGGTTTGAAATGCAAATGTTTACTTTCTACTGTAACATAAACATGATTTGTTATGCAGGGCACTGACACTTCTTATCATACCTCTAAGAAATGGTATAACTGCCACTCTTAAACACATTTCTTAACACCAGGATGCTTGAAATTTATACTTTGGATAACAACAACGTATAACAGTGAATGCATAAACCAATATACACTGACCCTCATTTGTACATTTAGGCTCTAATTCAGGAAAAAATCTGTGGCACATTCTTCTGTTTAAGACAGCATTTAAATATTGTTCTCTATGAGGATGGAATTCTTAATGTACTTACAATGTTCATAGAATCATAGAATCATAGAATACCAGGTTGGAAGGGACCTCAAGGATCAGCTGGTCCATCCTTTCTTGGCAAAAGCACGGTCTAGACAAGGTGACCCAGCACCCTGTCCAGCTGAATCTTAAGTGTCCAATGTTGGAGAATTCACCACTTTCCCGGAGAGATTATTCCAATGGCTGATTGTTCTCATTGTGAAAAATTTTCCTCTTGTGTCCAATCGGAATCTCTCCAGGAGGAACTTGTACCTGTTACCCTTCCTCTTTTC
>NW_008824359.1:703942-708885 GCF_000699105.1 Pygoscelis adeliae | reverse complement strand
CATAGAATCATAGAATTCAAGGCTGAACAAACCCCGTTCTCTCAGCCTTTCCTCATCTGGCAGGCTTCCCAGTCCTTTGATCATCATGTTAGAGAGTTTCACTGCATCCCATCCTTATGTCTTTTTTTATTCCCCTGTCCCTTTTACTTGCCATCTGTGTTTCAGTGTTAATTACATTTATCTGTCTAAAATTTTGCCACATGCCACATTTTTTATTGAGCCAAATGATACAGTGCACATGCATTTTACTGGCGAATTTATGACTAGAGGGCCCTCTTTCTTCTATCCTTTATGGAGAAGAACAGTTCTAGTTTTAATGCTTTGGCACATAAGCTTTAATAGCATCCATGCATCTGCTCCTGAACTCCTCACTTAAGCTCCCTGTGTATCATCCAAGATGGAAGCTATAATGCAAAGAGAACATTTCTCATCATTCCATTTTCACACTTCTTTCTCAATACTTTTCATTACTGCTGAGCACCTAGTCCTAAAACCTGAAAGATAAGTGAAGATACACAAAAGAAGGCTTCTCCCTCAACAAAAAGCCTCAAGCTTTCAAACAGTGAGATGAAGCTAGGCTCCCAGAGACTGTCCCGCCCAAACTTCATGTCTGCTTTAGGAGTCTTAGCCTTTCCTACCGTTGAGTTTCTGGACTCTGCATGTGTGAAACCATTTCTTTCTGCTACTCTACTTCCAACCTTTAAATGGCAAAATTATACATATGAACGGAAAATAGAAACAGCCTTAGCCAAACAATTATGGGCAAATAATTTTGTTTTTCCATTAAAATCTGAATTACATTCTTCTAGGATTTATTTTGGGTTTTATTATTTTTGTGATTGTTGCTTAATTTGTAGCTGATAGATCCAAAATGCTTTTCCAAATTGGATGCAATTTCTACACTAAATAAAAAGGCAGTCCACAGTTTTAAGAACACTCTTCAAATGTATGGGCCGATCCAACAATAAGTTTTAAGGAATAAAGCCATTAACATTTTATAACGTCAACCAATTCTTTTTTTGTAAACACATTATATACTTCTGTTTGAATTTAATCACTTACTAAGCAGCTAAATAATTATTTCAAGCTAATGAGAATTAGTTTTGAAGTTGTTAGTATTAATGAGAAAT
Organism: Pygoscelis adeliae; assembly: GCF_000699105.1. Taxonomy (NCBI): domain Eukaryota; kingdom Metazoa; phylum Chordata; class Aves; order Sphenisciformes; family Spheniscidae; genus Pygoscelis; species Pygoscelis adeliae. The sequence continues at coordinate 707,755 of NW_008824359.1, read as the reverse complement.
CACCATATCCATATTAGTGTTGCGTAGTACTAAATAATTGATACCTCAGTTCACATTACCACTTGGAGAATACTAGCAGCAAACAAAATTATTAGTTTCATTTTGTCAGATAACTTGCAAAGCACAATTTTTCTATGGTTTTTAAAAGCCAGTATTTTGAAATTAAAATAAAACTATACTTCATTACAACAAAAAAATAACAGCCTCCAGATTTAGAAGCACGATGTTTATACTTGTTTTAAAGATGTAAGAGAAGGAAGGACAGAATCATAAGAATTCGGTGGGAATCTGGAGCACTCAACACTTCCTAGGAGATTTTCAGCTCCATTTAGGAATAAGCCCTAGAGAAACTGTTTCTTTCTTTCATTCAAAATCTGCCCTATTCTATTCCAATGAAAGCAATGCATGTTTTGCACCTCTCAAGATTGGGCTCATCGTTTCCTCTTCATCAGAATTTTAAATCAGTTTCTATTTTGTTGTTTTTGTGAAGTATTCTGTGTGGTCAAACAGCTTTTCCATTAAGCTAACAGGAGCGATAGATGGCACTTCCCAGGCTGCCAACTATTTCACAATCCGTAGTATCTTAAAATTCAGGAAAACATAAGTATGAATGTTTCCGGTCCACACAGTGTTAGACATGGGAACACAAACAGCGAGCCAAGTTCTCCTCTGTTTATAAATCACCAGAATTCTCACTGCAAAAGAAATCTGCTGATTTACACCAGGTAAGAATGTCTGTAGAAGGAATATAATTACCTTCTGATTGCATACTATCATTTTTCTTTTAATGTTCTATGACTTAATGATGAATACACTCTCATCTCTTAATCTTTCTATGCAGTCTGCAGTAGTTTATCCCTCAACATCAAATGTCTCTATATACAACCTAATGATACTAATAATTTTTTTTCTTGTGATCCAGACAACATGCTTGGGAGTACTACTACTCTAGGTTTTGTAACTTTTTGACGTTCAGCTTATTCATCTCTCTCTTTCTCACATCTTCGTATGAATGTACCATACTAACTGTCTCTGGCAGTTCTAGACAAGCTTCTCAGGGCAGAATTTTCCAGGCAGTATAGTTTTTAGTCCTTTGTCAGTTTAGTTATTGTTGTGGGCTAACCCTGGCAAGCAGCTAAGCACCACACAGCTGCTCCCTCACTTCCCCGCAGTGGGATGGGGAAGAGAATCTGAAGGGTAAAAGTGAGAAAACTTGTGGGTTGAGATAAAGACAGTTCAATAAGAAAAAGGAAAAAAAGAAAGGCAAAAAGAAGCAAAGAGAAACAAAACCAAGAAAAACAAGTGATGCAAAACCCCCAGTCACTCACCACCAGACGACCAATGCCCATCCAGTTCTCAAGCAATGGTAGCACTGGTTTTATTGCTGAAGATGACATCACATGGTATGGAATATCCCTTTGGTCAGTTAGGGTCAGCTGTCTCAGCTGTGTCCCCTCTCAGCTTCTTGTGCACCCCCAGCCTACTTGCTGGGGGAGCAGAGTGAGAAACAGAAAAGGCCTTGATGCTGTGTAAGTGCTGTTCACTAATAACTAAAACATCCCTGTGTTATCAGCACTGTTTTCATCAGAAATTGAAAACATAGCACCATATGAGCTACTATGAAGAAAATTAACTCAATCCCAGCCAAAATCAGTACAGTTGTACAATCTGTAGTTGGCATAGCTTTCTCCGCTTTCCCTGAAAAACTATTTCATGGTCTATTCAAACTCATTGTAAGGAAGCTTTTCTTTCCTGTATTTTTCCTCTAGTAATTCTATTGCCTTTGGAAAAAAGTCTATTCTTTAAAATTCTTGATGCCTTTCCATCCATCGGTCTATCAATCACCCCAACTCCCACATAACCAAAACTCTATGTAGTTGGCCCTTTTATCTGCAATCACACTTCCTGTAGCCCCACAGCTGTTTTGTTCTTTTGACAGAAACACCTTCTACTGTGATATTCTTTGTGAACATGAGCTCATTGTTGTACCTGACCTGGTCATGTTTTCTACATCACCCTTAGCTACCCAGTCATTTTACACTTCCTTGTTTCTATGGGTAGGCATGTGATGATTTATCTGAGACAAACTCCCTGTCTTCTCGCTTTCTAGCACAGGATACTATGGCTCTTTCTATATTAATGAACTAACCCATGACAATCCTCCCCATGCTCACACTAGAAACCCCCCTTGCTCTCCAACACAAGGGCCACATTTAAACCACCACCAAGGAATGCTCCCTGGCATAAGTCTACTCCTGGGCCGTGCCTAGGAATAGCTTGTGAGAGCATTGGTTACCTCAGGTCAGATGCATGCCAAGAATCCTTGTAACCATTCAACAGTACAGACAGCCAAGTTACAGTATCTGGGCCCTTGACCTTGATTTGTTCCAAGTATCTGAATAGACTTACCATACATCCCATAGTCCAAAATTATTTCTTCAGAGTGCAAAGGTGTCTCTTCTTTTCTTCTTTCAGGGGTCTCAAAAATGATAGGCTTTCATGAAAAGGAAAGTATATTAGGAAATGTTTATTCATACAAGATGTACCTGAGCAAGGACTACTGACCATGGGAATGAGCATTAGCCGGTTTGGTTTTCATCACGTAGAACCAGGGAGGGTCACTTTCAGAATCATATCCCTAGGCTAGGATCTGGAAACAATATTTTTTAGAAAATTTCTGGGACACAATGTGACACTAAACTCCAAATATCCTGTCTAAAAGGAAAAAATTTAAATCACCTGTGTTCCTTAGACCATGGTGAACTTATTATGTCTATACTTAAAAAGGTCTTTCAAAAACACTCAGTTATGATCGTAAGAGTTGCTAAATTAGATGAAGGGAATGGTCTGTGTGGTTCAATAAACGGATGCCAACACAGAATAGCTTTAAAAATATATAAGAAAAAACAGAAGGTGGCAATCATTATATACTTTCTCTTTTGAAATAGTGTGACCTTCTTGGGCTATGCTTTGAAATGCATCTTCTAGATCACTTTAATCACTGGTGTACTGAATGCTCTCATTACCCATTTCCATTTCCAGTCTGTGTCTGAATCAAACAAAATTTGTGGGTTTTTAATACTAAATAAAGATAATTAGAAGTTGTCAAAAAAAGTCCCAGTGAAAAATATGTTTCTTTAGAAACATTTTTCAATAGTAAATTTTCAGTTCTTTCAAAATACTGCTTTTTAAACAAAACTAAAATGTTTCCTTTTATTTTGAACAGTTGTGTTTCATTCTGTCTTTTTTATCATTTCTGCTTTTTTATTTCTCATTCAATCTTTTTGAAGTAAAACACATATATTAACAAAATAAATTTTGGTGAAGATTTTGAAAAAAAGTTATTTATTGCTATTTGATAAAAGGAATAGAAAATTTTCAACTCCTACCTCTTAATGCCTTCCTTTATCTTTAGGTTTCTTTACCGTTATTTGAGATGTGTCTTGCTGGGAAAATTTTTAGAGACTACGTAGACTATTGGCACACTGTGATGTTTTTATGGGAATGGAAAAGAAATGCTTGAGAAAGCAGGGAGCCTTCACAGAAGACGAAATATTAAAGGGAACTAAGATTTCAGTACGGTTCTAAGAAAAGTTTTGCCTTATTAAAGACTTCATGTTTCAACCAATTTTTAACAGGAACATAGGACTGGAAGGGATCACCTGTGCTACTGAATGTAGCTTCTGCAATGGGGCACTAGATGAAAGATCCGTTGCACATTTACTTCAGTTGTTCCCACACAAAAGGTCACCAATTCCTTTCCTACAACCTAAAAGAACCTCATGACTTGCAGTAGAAAACTGAAAGCTACAA